>NC_056729.1:54854486-54899486 GCF_019279795.1 Protopterus annectens
CAGAATTTAAAGTCCTGTTGAAACACTCCGTGAGACTGTCAGTATAGGAGTAATATACAGAAATTCGAAGCTGTTTTACCTAGAAACACTAACATAAACAATGAGCGGTTTTAAACATGAATGGAACCCCCTTAATCAGTAACTATCTCCTTTAGTATCCACACTGTGGAGAACAGTAGAACTATCTCCCATGCTATAACACTTGCATTGGCATTTTAGAGCGATATTACATCAGGAACTCAGTGGCATAGTCTAGAATTGCCAATATATATTGGTATCCATTGTTGCAGTTAATTAGTGGTGCAACAAAATCTCTGGCAAACTGCTCAAAATGCAACTCTATTAAAGGCATGGGGATAAGAGGTCTTGTTAAAGACAGAGTTCAGTGCTATTTTCTTACATTCAGAGTATCCTGCAGAAAAATGTTAAGTCTCTTTTAATATGCCTGGCTAAGAAAATCTAGGTAAAATTCTGTCCTTGGTTTTGTCCATACCCAGATAACGCCAGTACATAACTATGTGCTATTTTCACAATTAAATTCCTGAAGGGTTTGTACCAGAAATTGACATATGTTTTCCTTTCCCTTTATTATTCTATTTAGCAAGACATTCTGTACTTCAGATTAGGAATAGGAAGCTGGAATATTTATGTTAGGTCTCTTACTGGCTGTATTCTGCATGTCTCTATTGAAAGTGTCATCCTCTCACTCTGCTTTTTAAAGGTCAGCTGACTCCCCTAGAGATCACATAAGAAGGAGGAGTATCTACTCTAGCAGCTTCTTGTGAGGCAGGGGATCCTGCCTCTGCCCCTACTAGCAGAGAGAGGGTGAGGGGTTTCAGTGTTTCACTATTTCCCCAGCAAAAGTAGTTGCTCCCAGTCCTCGGTATAACAATCAATTCCTTTTCTGCTTTCTATGGACCACTATTTTCACACAATCCTTCTTCACTGCTGATCTGTAATGTATGACTCAGGCATGACATTTTTATATCTTGTTTTACATGTATCTGTACCATATTTGCTTTGAAATTTTATATCATATTTTACATTCACCTAATGGTATCTTTCTTGTTTAGTATTTTCAGGATATATGCAATCCACACCTTTAACATGTAACTGGGATGCTGAGAGCAATAGCTTTGTTTACTGTGCTTATTCATTCTTAAACCAGCAAATTAGTATCAGTAGGTGTTTTCTCTGCAGTTACTACTATTGATGCACCTACTGCGGGTTCTATTTCAGTTAATGTAAAAAAAATACATCTCAATAAAAGCCAGAGAATGAGTAGTATCAATTTTATTATTGTTGGTAACACCACCACACCACCACAATGTAGGGCATTACCCATGGCTTTAGGTAAAAACTTGAAGCAATCCGTAGGAACTGACACACTATACTATGATAAGAAAGAAGTGTGCAACTATCCAAATCTATACCGATTATAATTCATTTTTTTTGTGTCTCTGTGTTGCTCTCTAGAATTTTCAAGCAAAACAGAACCTACAGTGAAATCAAAGAAAGTTTTACAGGAGTTTTCTTGCCCCATACTGAATGCTTTTTTTTCTAATATTGTAACATAAGTTTCATTGTATTCAAATTATATTTCTGCATACAGTTGCCTTTATTGTTTGTTATTCCAGTGCAAGATAATTAAAAATGTAATTTCAAATATGTATTATACAAAATTTTGCATAGTTAATCATATAGAAATGTTTCCCCATCTCATGATTTAGATATTCATGATTGTGTTACATACAAACATATTGCTTTCAGACTTGCATTTTAACATGCATGTTACTGAATTTATAAATTATTATATAAATAAAAGAAGAAGAAAGGGAGTAGACATTGTGTAAAGATGGCATCATGGTCCTCATATGGCCTTTCATTTAGCATGCTGCAACAAATAACATTTTATTACGGTAGGTGAACAAAGCATGATGCATCTCGGACTCCTGATAGCAGGAAACACTGAGAACAAACCTAAACTACTGTTTTCTGTAAAAGAGAAGTCAGAGTTTCAGTATTAAAAAACTTTACAAAGAAGGAGGTCACATAATGAGCAATGGGAAATAAGATTTAAATAAATATGCGGTTGTACAATGACGACTTCACATTTTAATTAGAGGCATATGTGTGTAACTTTGTCATCAGAGGGTCAAAACAAACTTATAGAGAGGAAGTAAGACTGCACATTGCTAAAATGACTGAACATCAATTAAGCGACTACATATTAAAAGCAAACCTAGTAAACAATAATTATAAGCAAGCAAACAACAACAAAATGAAACACCAATTAATTTTCTTGTAAGGGGGATAAGTCCCCCTACCCTTCCATATGGGAGACTGTGAATCCTGCTACTTATATATATATATATATATATATATATATATATATATATATATATATGTGTGTGTGTGAGTGTGTGTGTGTGTGTGTGTGTGTGTGTGTGTGTGTGTGTGTGTGTGTGTGTGTGTGTGTGTATATATACATATATATATATATATATATATATATATATATATATATATATATATATATATATATATATATATATATATATATATATATATATATACATATATCATATCTACCACCTCTGAGATTTCACAACTTGGGGAAAGGCCAGATTCCTAATTCCTGCTATTAAGTAATATCACAAAGCCACAAGCTGCTTTCACCTGCACATTTGCTTGACCCATTTCTCTACCTTCTCTCACCAAAAAGAACCCTAATGAAACCATATAAGCTGGAGTTCCATTCAATGATCTGATACTTGCTGATATGTGCATTCATCCGTCTATGCAGTCATTCAGATAAACAGTACTCCAAACAGACTCCACAAACATGCATGTGTTCTTTCACAACTGGAATACACCAATGATCACATATATATTTGTGTTGTATATCCTACTAATTTCTGAAATTCTAGCTTTGTGATCAGTTTGGATGAAGCCTAGCTTGTTGTTGGTAAGTAATATCATTTGCTGGATTTGCAGCCTTAGGAAAACATAAAGGGATGGGTAGGATAAACTAAGAAAATAGAAAATAAATTGTCAAAACTGGTTTATAAAAAATTAACATAGCATAGCATAGTCAGCAATTCTGATGACCTGATAATAATTAAACTTTTAAACTTATTTGCAAAATGTGAATCTTTGAACTACTGCTATTAATGTATGCCTGTATAAAGTAAATAGCCAGGGTTAGAGGCATTGCTACCTTTTGACCAGGCCTAACATTATGGACAGAGTACATAACTGTACACATATCACAACAAAATTGTTTTCTTGTCCTGAGCTGCATATCAGCGCATTTAGCATTTTCAGTATATTGAAATTGCTATCTTCAGTAAATGCCCATCACCTGGGAAGAAAATAAAGTAAAAAACAATAGAGAAACAATAATGTGCTGATAAATAACATGGCTAAAATTAATTTGATAAATTTAAACATAAATAAATGTCAATAAATGTCAGTAGTAATATGTATGTTACATACTGAATTCAATAGCAGAATACAGACATTTCTTGATCCCCATTAATAATACATTTAATGCATGGCTGTCAGTCAGAAGTTGTGTGAAAAGTGCAATTTTGCTGAATGCCCACAAAATATAACTTCTGGCTACCTGTCTTTTCCTTTGATAGAAAGAAAGCAGCTACAGAAATACTTAGTTTCCCTATCAGGATGGAAAAAAATTATCTTGCTTGTGCCTAGTGCACACCACCTTTAACAAAACAGTCACTTTAGTGTATCCGTTTTAAGCTCAGCTATGACAGATTGCAAAAGCAATGCAGGTTAAAGACTGAGCGTAAAAAACAAGAACTGTGCATTAAAATAAGAACTGAAGTAGGGAACCTATAGTAATCAAAACTTATTTAAAAAGTATCATTACTTAACTATATAACTGTGACACAGACAGTAAACTAATAGAAATGTGTGATACAAATATTGCATTCCCCACAGCTTATACTTATTCTGTGACATCAAGTATTACTCTAAATATCAACATTTAAAATAGCCTAATTTGTATTGAATAAGTAGGCGTCACAATGAAACTTAATAATCAATGGGAGAAGGCTAGAAAAAAGCATTTAAAGCATTGTAACTGACATTTATTTACAAATTAATAATGTATAATGTTCATATTTGACAGAAAACAGCTTACAGTATACAAATACGAGCTAAGGAAGCAGTAAAAAGAAGAAAAATCAAAATTAATGTAACAGCATCTCTATAATAACAATAATAATAGCAAGCAAAAGGAAGTTCTTTGACTGGTCATAAAGACTGCTTTACATATGTATATCTGAAAAATTAAAAAATAAATAAATAAATAAATAAATAAATTATGGTAGGCGTTATAAGAGATCTGGGGACACAGATTGACAGCAACCTCAACTTCGACCACAACATTGCTACTGTGGTCAGGAAGTCCTTCTATGTGGCAAATCTCATTACCAAGGGTTTTGCATCCAGGAAGGAAGAAAGAGGTCATCATCTCTCTCTACTCTTCCCTCATTAGACCAATCATTGAGTATAATGCCCCATTTGGGATGTACCTCACTAAACACCTGCAACAGCTGGAAAGGCCACAAAAGTACCACATGAAGAGGATCCTAGGCCTTAAACAGATGCCCTACATGGACAGACTCAAAATACTCCAGCTTTTCTCTGTCTCATATCATCTATTAAGAGGCGATCTCTGCTTGACTTAGAAAGATGTCTGACCTAGCCCTGTTAGAAATGTTACACCTAAAGAAATCCCAATCACTCCTCACCACATGCTTCTGGGACCTCAACCTCATTACTACAATCAACAGAACATGCTGGAGGGACAGGCTCATAACCCAGAGACTGCCCATGCTCTGGAACAGACTTCCCATACATGTCAAGCAGAGCACCTCACTGGCCCTTTTCAAGATAAATCTTGATGAGTGGATGGGAAATAGAAAGTTTACCCCGGGGATCACTCCACTGGCTCTACTTGATAGAGGCACCAGAAACTAACGGCTGCATGATGCAAGGGCACTTCTATGGGCTAGGCTTGTAAAGGCTCCAGGGCCATTGGACTAGTACATATCTATGAACCTATGTCATTAAACACATTCAATTCTTTGCACGCAGATGGAGGAGAAATGGAGGCAGTGAAACACGTCTGCAGATAGTGACTACAGCCATGAAATTAAACAATGCTTACTTTTAGAAGGAAAACTATTGCAAATATGGATCAGATTTTAAAAGGCAAATACATCATATTGTCAGTAAAGGTCCATATATACAAATATATTGTTTTCCCAGCAGTAGCATATGGCTGTGGAAGTTTAGTTATAAGAAAGACTATGTATTGAAAATCAATCTTTTTGAGCTCTTGTGTTGGAAAAAAAACTTTTGAGATTTTTATGGACTGCAAGAAGATTGAACTAGCCAGACTGTTCCCTAGAAGGCGTAATAAAAAATGAAAGCTCATCTATTTGGCCACATTCACTGCAGAAGGCACAGTGAATGGGAAATACTGAAGGTAAAAGAAGAACCGGGCAGCAGAGGTTAGGGTGGATAGACAGCATTAATGAAGTAATGAAAATGCATTTGCAATAAATTAAAGACACATGAAAAGTATTCATAGTCAGCTCTGGTATACTAAAGTGACATATATAGATACACACATACACGTGCACACACACACAAACACATATACACACACACACACACGCACACACACACAAATAGAGAGATAGATAGATACACACACACACATACCTACAGATATATATGTACATAAATAATATATTGTGTGAGTGTGTGTGTGTGTGTGTGTGTGTGTGTGTGTGTGTGTGTGTGTGTGTGTGTGTGTGTGTGTGTGTGTGTGTGTGTGTGTGTGTGTGTGTGTGTGTGTGTATTCAGTCTGTCCTCAGAAAGCCTGCTCAGTAACTTTTCTTGAGAATGTAGCCCTCTGTAGCCCTAAACTTAAAAACCTGAAATCAGACTTTAGTGCAATTACTTATCAACAGTTCTCAATCACTCGAAGTAATAGATATAAGTTCCCTTTTGGAAGATAAGGATTACCAATCCATTTTGTTTGTATCAGAGAGAAAAGAGAAAAAAAACTGACAACAACTGAGGGAAACATAAATCAAAATAAAAAAAAAAAATCTGCATACTTAATAAATAAAAAAAAATCCAGAGTTTGAAGATGACTTTTCAGGGCAGGTATGTTTTCTGATTTATTCTTAATTATTTATATAAAGTGAAACATTAGTGAATTTCTGTGACTGGCTCCCTTAAATCGTGTGGCATTGAATAAATATATTAAGTAGAGAAGCACTAATTGTTTCTTTGTTTTGAAGAATCTTTCTGGTGTTATGAGATGAAAGAGCATAACATTGGTAAATTGGAGCATCTTAGTGATGTTCGTCGTCTCCCATTGCTGCAGTCCTGACAAATGGGTACTCTGCAGCCCACCATCGGCCCGAATACCAAAGGGCTAGAACTGGCGTCGGTCACGGGCGCCTGAGACTGACGTAAGTACTTGTCAGTACAAATGCGCATGACCGACGCCATAACCTCAGTCTTTCTTGCCGCATGGTCCTCAGCAGAAGCAGTTTTTGCAAGTGCCGTTTGGCGTTCTGGAACTGTCGGTTTTCGAGTTTCAGACCGGATAACAAGTTGGCTAAGTACCCTGTTGGGAACATTTTTTGTCTTTTTCTTGCCTCAGTATTGCCGGATGTCAGAAAAAGTTAATAACTGTATTTCTTGTGGGAAACAGATTCCTCATAGGGATTACCATTCACTCTGCATTCCTTGTTTAGGGCCTGAGCACGACGTTGTTGGGTGTCGCTTTTGTGCTACTTTTAACAAGCGTACTATTAAACGTCGGTTGGACTGTGCTAGGCTGGTGTTTGGTAAACGTTGTAATTATACCATGCCGTCGGATTCTCCGACGACTGGTTCTTCTAAGAAGCGCAAAGATAAGTCTTTGCGGTCCAAACAGGATGAGGCGTCCACTCCGGACGTCGGTTCTGTGGAACCACTGACTGCTTCAGTGGCTCCTTCTGACAGTTTACCAGTGTGTCTAGGGAGCCTTTGTTACTGCAGGAAGTGGCTTCTCCTGTGTTAGGCCAGGCTGAGGGTGCTTCTTTGTTGTCGGTGGCTTCCTCCCTCATAGGGTAGTTAGACCTCCTCCTTCTCAGGGCAAGGGCCATTCTAAATCTAAGTCTATCCCTGCTGGTGCTAATCCCCAGGGTCCAGCTCCTAGGAAGCACATGTTAAAGATGGCTGAAGATTTGATTACTTTAATTAGGGGTTCCATGCCCCTGTGAAGCGGCCCAGGATAGACACAGAGTTGGAGGGTCTGGTTCAGTCTTCCAATGAGTCAGATTCCTCTGTGGAAGAGCTTCAGGATTTCCCTCCCTATTCTGATTCGGAGGCTGAGGACGCTACTGCCTCTCGTCCCCTCCAGAAGATTTTCTTTCTCTGAAACTTTGCATTGCATGAGGGAACATTTCCAGTGGAATGGCCACTATTATTCTGATACTGGTAAAAAGCTGAGAGAATTCTTGTTTTACCTCAGCACAGGCCTTTGGCTATTCCCCCTGTACTGGATGTTGTTCAGGATGTATTTTCTGAGGCTGCCCTTAACCCCGATTCTCTGCCCCCTGCCCCAGTTAAACCAGATAGATACTACAGGGTTCCGGAAGCTCACAAGTACTTGTATAAGTGTCCTAGGGCTGATCCAGAAACTATTTCTCAAGGCCCCAAAGGTGTTAAGGCTTCTGTGGTTAAGAATCCGGTTCCTCTGGACAAGGATGCTAGGGCCCTGGATAGGTGGGGTAAAAAACTGTATACCTCTTCTACTTTGGCTATGAGAGCTTTGAATTGTCAATTTCATATGCTCAGGTATCAGAATTATTTGCTAAGTCAATTGAAATGTAAAGTGGATGCTTTGTCTGAAGGTGTTGACTGTAAGGAGCTTCAGGATTTAGTGCATGCTTCAGACCAGGTTGGTAAGCATTCTTTGCAGTGTGGTTTTGATGCTTTACAAGCTTCTTCCAGGGTGGCTGCTACTAGTTCTGTTGTTCGCAGACATGCCTGGCTTAGAGATCAGTCCTTGTCAGAGCATGTTAAGGCTCGCATTATGGATGCTCCTTTGCAATCTGATGTTCTTTTGGCCCTCCAGTGGAATCAGTTTTGAAAAAATGGAGGAAAAAGCTAAGTCTATGCAGACGGTAAAGGACTTCTTACAGGTTCAGCCCCCTAAGTTCAGTAGGAATTGGCCTGCTAGGGGTTGGTCTTTTCCCTCTTCGGATTTTCATTCTAGGGGCAGGTCGAGGCGTGGTAGAGGTAGGGCTTCTTCTCAGGGCCCTGTTACTTCTAGGCCTTTGAATTCTTTTACCCCTTCTGCTGGGGTGGGCAGGGGTCAGTCCTTTCGGAAGCAGTCCCAATGACCTGTGTCTTCAGCTGCCGGACTCTGCTTTGCTGGCAGCTCCTCTAGGGGGAAAACTGGGACTTTTCAAAGGGAATTGGCATTTGGTTACCCAAGACAAATGGGTATTGGACATTATAACTCGAGGCTACAAGTTTTATTTTCACACATTCCCTCCTTTCAAAGGTATGCCGGATGTGCCTCGTCAGCAAAGACTGGAAGCGCAGGCACACATTTTTTCTCTGCTCCGGTTGGGAGCAATACAGGCAGTTCCTTCTGTGGACAGAGGCACGGGGTTTTATTCCCGTCTTTTCTTAGTGCCAAAGAAGGGAAATACTTGGAGGCCCATTCTGGATTTATCCATTCTAAACACCCTTCTAGAAATTCCGAAATTCAAGATGTTGACACTGCAGCAGCTGTTGCCTATGCTAGGCAGAGATCACTGGATGGTGACTTTGGATCTCAAGGAGGCCTATCTTCACATTCCTATCAGGCCCAGTTGCAGGAAATTCCTGAGGTTTCGGACTGGGGATTTGCATTATCAGTTCTCTGCATTGCCCTTTGGCTTATCTACTGCGCCCAGGGTATTCACAAAAGTCCTGGCTCCAGTAATAGCTTTTCTCCGGCTAAGGGGAATTCAAATTTATCCTTATCTGGACGATTGTTTGATACTGGCTCAGGGCAAGCACGAACTTCTTCGACATCTGCAGTTTGTGATGACAGTTTTCAGATGCCTAGGGTATTCTGTGAACGAAATAAAGTCCAGTCTAGTACCCTCACAGGAGATGTGTTTTCTGGGTGTGAGACTGAATACAGCTACTCAGATGGCATCTCTTACCCCGGACAAACAAAGAAATCTTCACCTATACTTCCAACAGCTATCCGTAATGTCCAGGCTGACTGCAAGGACAGTCCTTCAAGCCTTGGGGTTCATGGCATCTTGCATTCTAGTACTTCCCAATGCCAAACTGCATATGAGGAATCTACAGTGGTATCTCAAAAGCGTTTGGACTCAACACAGCCACGATTTGGATACTGTCATTCGGATTCTCCCTTGCATTCAGAAAGAATTTGTGTGGTGGGCTCAGGAATGTCACCTAAACAAGGGACTCTCTGTGACCCAACCGGAGGCAAGTCAGATATTAACGACAGACGCCTCGGAGTCAGCCTGGGGAGCTCATTTCAAAGGAAAATGGATTCAAGACCTTTGGCCCCCGGAGTTGCTTCACTTGCATATCAACATGAAGGAGATGCTGGCTGTTCAATTTGCCTTAAAAGCATTCAAGGATCTACTTCGACCGGGACTGGTGTTGATTCGAACAGACAACACAACTGTCATGTGGTACATCAACAAGCAGGGGGGTACTCATTCTTACCCTCTTTGCAGACAAGCAATGCTGTTATGGGAAACTGCTTTGGATCTGCACATCACTCTTCGAGCACAGTTTCTGCCAGGAGCACAAAATTCGTTAGCAGATGTTCTGAGCAGACAGATGGTGGATCCTCACGAATGGAAGTTGGATCCTCAGGTGTTTCGTCAGTTGACCATGGCTTGGGGAACTCCAGACATAGATCTGTTCACTTCTCCTCTGAATTCCCAACTGCCTCTGTTTTGCACAAGGCTGTTTCATCCGAAAGCCTGGAAAATAGATGCACTATCCTTCAGTTGGAGCAACCTTCACGTGTATGCCTTTCCTCCTCTGCCTCTTCTTCCACAGGTCCTGTTGAAAGTCAGGAGGGACAAACCTTGCATGATCCTTATAGCGCCGGATTGGCCTCGTCAACATTGGTACCCTCTGCTGAGGAGCCTAATTCACGGGACGCCTTGGCCATTACCAAGGATTCCTCACTTATTGTCTCAAGAAAACAATCATTTTCTCAATGTCAGGGTGCAATCCCTACATCTGACAGCCTGGCGCATTCAGTTTTAGAGGATGAGGGCCTTCAGCTCCCTCAACAAGTTTTGGATGTCCTTTTGGAAGCCAGGCGTCCTAGTACTCGGAAAGTTTATGCTGATAAATGGAAGAGATTTTTTCTTTGGAGTTCAGCTAAAGGCCTTGATGTCACGTTGCCTAATTTGAGTTGTACTTTGCAATATTTGACTATGTTACTGGACAAGGGTTTGTCCTTCTCTTCTATAAAAGTGCATGCTGCAGCTATTTCTGCTCACTATGATGGTGATCCTCTTTTATTTTCACATCCTTTGCTTAAACAGTTTCTTAGAGGGGCAAAGAATATAAGACCCCCACGACGGGCTCCTACTCCTGCCTGGGATCTTAATTTTGTTTTGGAAAAGCTGACTCTGCCTCCTTTTGAACCTGCCGCTACGGCTGAATTGAAGTTGTCATCCTGGAAGACTGCTTTTTTATTGGCTGTTACTTCTGCTAGAAGGGTGTCTGAATTACAGGCTCTCATGGCAGTGGAACCTTTTCTGATTTTTCACCAGGACAGAGTTTCCTTGCGTACTAATCCTACTTTTCTGCCTAAGGTAGTTTCTAATGTGGCATTGAACCAATCTATACATTTGCCTACTTTTTATGCTAACCCCCAAAATGAAGGGGAAAGAGTTTTGCATTCTTTGGATGTGCATAGGCAGTTACGGTATTATTTGTTCAGAACCAATGAGGAGATCTCAACAGTTATTTGTTTCGTTTGCTGTGGCTTCAAGTGGGAAAGCTGTCTCAAAACAAACTATTTCCAAGTGGATCGGCCATTGTATTGCTTTTGTTACTCTCATCATGGTAAGGAGGTTCCAGTTGGCATCACGCCTCATTCTACTAGGGCTACGGCCACCTCTACTGCTTTTTGAGAGGGGTAGCTATGAAAGACATTCTAGAGGCAGCTACTTGGAGTTCTGTACATACCTTTACAAAGCATTATCATTTGCCTCTTTATTCTAGGTCTAGGGCTGGGTTTGCCACTGCAGTCTTACAGGGCATGTCTGCAGCTCCTCCTGTATTTAGTTGGCCAGCCTCCCTTTTTCCGTTGCTCTGGGATTCTACCCATTTGTCAGGACTGCAGCAATGGGAGACGACGAACATAGTACAGTTTTGTACCTACCATAAATGTAGATGTTCGAGGATCTCCATTGCTGCAGTCCTATTTTCCCTCCCTCCTTCCCCCTTTTTCTTTTTACATTGGGGTTTTTTGGGTGGTGTTTTCTTTTTTGCATTCTGACGTCTATGGCAAGAAAGACTGAGGTTATGGCGTCGGTCATGTGCATTTGTACTGACAAGTACTTACGTCACTCTCAGGCGCCCATGACCGACGCCAGTTCTAGCCCTTTGGTATTCGGGCCGATGGTGGGCAGCGGAGTACCCATTTGTCAGGACTGCAGCAATGGAGATCCTCGAACATCTACATTTATGGTAGGTACAAAACTGTACTTTTTCATTCCATTTAATGTTTTTTTGTTTTTTTTTTTTTATTTTGAGCAGAAATTAAGTAAGAGTATCACTGGGTGAACTAATGCCTCTTATGTAGAAGGTTGTTTCCCAGTTCTTGAAGAATTTTCATTTTACAAGGAATATCAGCAGTACTGATACTTTTCATAAATCAATGTGATTTAATTGGTTATCATACCACTCCTCTCTCTTATATATTATAAGGCAAGGGAAGTCATTGCTCAAACAGACTTTTGAAACAGGGGACTTATCTCAGAATTTTCTAAACTAAGATGTCTATTAGAGTAGGAAAGTAAGCATGTACCTACTCCTCCAAGATCTCGTCGTATTCATGTTGCAAAGAGATGGAGATCCCTTGAATAGGTGTTCACACCACCATTGCACCTGCAAATGTGTAAGTGATCTAACATGAATGGGACAGATGAGGTTCTGTAGTCTGTATGATACTGAGAAGAGGGAAAAGGCTTTGAGATGGTCTGCATAGTTTTTATGATTTAGGCCACTGATTGTTTAAGTCAAAAAGCATTGTGTTCATTCCAGTTGTGACAAATGTTTGGATAGGTACATGTTGAAAGGGACATTATATGAAAGACCTCATGAGAGCCGACAAGCATGGAATGATTACATCCCTGGACCTAGAAGTTATACCTATAGAAATGTAAGCTGTGCAAGGACATATTTACAATAGTGGAGATATGGTGATCAAAGGAAAGTTTGTTGTTTATCTAGGTTCCCAGATCAACAGCCACAATAGCTACCATCTGTGGATGTAGCAGTGGACCGACTTTGTGGATGGCCCTCAACTCTCACAGGTGAGCCAAACAAGACATTGCATGTTCCACTTAATGTGATTAGACCTATTCAAAAAATTACACATATGGGGAGTGCACTCCCATAATTCATCGCACATAACCTGTGTCATCCTCACTATCTTCGCCATGGCAGTACTAGTATGTGCCTCCATGATGACCATGTACATATGCTGCATTACAGCCACTGACACACCAATCTCAGGGAGAAACAGTGACCATGTTTACAGTGAGCACCATTACCCATGTCCCCTGGGTGGCCTCTCTGCCCACAAGTGCTAGGACCAGATTCTGACATCTATCTACTAAGGGACAGCACACTTCACTGATTGATACTATCCATATTAACCTGTCCTTTGTATGAGGTGTGGGTAGCCAGGATAAAACTAGGCATAGAGGCTGTGTCTGTGGTCTGCAATGGGGATACAGTGGTCACATTGTCTCTGTCCAACACACACTCTGTACTCCCTAACTGTGCCAGCACATTCTCTTCATCATTATTAGTGGCTTTTGATCCTCCAGAACCAGGCAGGGTAGCTCCATAGTGCAGGTGCCAGATAAGGAATCAGCTGTGACCACACCAAAGCACAAAATGCCCTGTGCATGACCCAACACCAGAAATGAAGATGCAACTCAGTTTTAAAAATATTGACATGGTAATAAGAAGTACTTTAATTGTATATCTTGTGCAGATGGCTGGGAAGGGTTAACCCCTGATATATCAGTATACCGCAAATCAGACAGCTTTAATAAATTTGACAGTGACTTAAGGTGTGCAGGTGACTTACAGGTATTGGTACACAGAAGTAGGTCAACATACCTGGAGCATTTCTAGTCAATTGTCTATGTGGCCAGTCTAGTTGTGCCCCACCATCCATCACCGGAATGTGGGACTCTGCTGAGTTGCCACTGCCTCTGGGAGAGGGCAGGAACTCCTCCATCTCTATGAGAAGTGGTGCACTCGGTGACCCTGACCCATTTGTCCACATTCCCATGCCAGGAGTTGTACTTTTCATTGGGCAGAACATATGACGTCACTGGTCCTAAGGAGCAGCATGTCAAAACTGCAAGTGTGGCCACCAACTGCACTGAGTCTGCATCCTATCATCTGCAAATCAGACAGCTTTAATAAATTTGACAGTGACTTAAGGTGTGCAGGTGACTTACAGGTATTGGTACACAGAAGTAGGTCAACATACCTGGAGCATTTCTAGTCAATTGTCTATGTGGCCAGTCTAGTTGTGCCCCACCATCCATCACTGGAATGTGGGACTCTGCTCTGGGAGAGACCTGGTCAGCTGCATGCAGGCCAAAGAGATGCTGATCTTAGAGACAGAGGGCCTGGAGTAGCACCTCAATATCCACATTGGAAAACTTCAATGTATGGCTGGACTTCTCAGCAGAAATCCATGAGTCAGCAGTGTGCTTCTGCTTTCCTCTGTTTTAAGGCATTGTAATTAAGGGAGGGAAAACAGCTGAATTAGCAGCTTTGCTTCTTTATGGCCCTGCCAAATCCATACATCTCCAGTACTCCCCTCCCCAACACTTGGCCACATAGCACACTATTTGTGTACCTGATGGCTGTTTATCTGTAGTCACACTCTTTAATTAAATTCAGGCACATACATTAGTGGTCAGATGTCCCCTACAAATCATTGTCCATACCACTGTAATTAACCAAGGTGACATGACTGTTTTTCTAAAGGTTAAAATATTTATGCATCTGACATAGGTGTAATGTGTAAAAATGGGACAATTAGTTACTAAAAGTGGTTATCAGAAGCTTAGAAAAAATTATCTGAACTGTGCTGTGATCTGTAAATGGCAAGACGTGTGTGTCTCACATTGTGCTTAACAATCCTTCAGCAAATTAGGAGCTGTCATTGAATCCCCCACCAACACAAATGTTCTCCAGGAAGGGCGGACACAGACAAACATCTGATGTCAGATCCATGGGCTAAAACTAAATACCAAGAAATGCATAATAGTATCCTTCAGGAAGTCATCCACCCCTGGTAACTATCATATGACAACACACCCCCAAGAGTTGATGCAGTAGTCAGGGACTTGGCGACATACATAGACATTAATTTAGCCATTGACCATTACATATCTGCAGTGGTGAGGAAATCATTCTATGCTGTACAATGTATGAATGAAGATATGGCATCTAGTTCCAAGGAAGTCATTGTTCCACTGTATTTAGCATTCATAAGCTCTATCATTGAGTACAATGCCCTCTTTGGTATGTACCTCACCGGGCATATCCAGCAATTGGAATGTCCACAGAGGTTCCTCACTAAAAGAATGCAGAGCATAAGTAACGTGTTATGCAGACCACCTCAAGGCCCTATCTATTTATTCTGTCTCCTACAAGCTGCTGCAATGAGATCTATGCCTGGCATACAAACCATTGTCAGACCCCACTCTGATGGACCTCCTGCATATACATCAGAATTACCCATTTTGAAGACTTAAACCATGACTGTTATATAAATAGGACCTGCTGAAGAGACAGGTATGTATCTCAGAGACTACCCCTTCTCTGGGACAGGCTCCTAATCCATGTGAAGCAGAGGTCCTCCCTGATCCAATTCAAGTGTAACTTGGACTCTTGGATGGGGAAGAGGAAATCCATCCTTGGTTTGACACCTATGTCTCTAATGGACACAGGCAGCATGCAAATGTTTCATCTCCCAGGCCCCTGCTTGTAAATGTTTCATCTCCCAGGCCCCTGCTTGTAAATGTTTCATTTCCCAAGCCCCTGCTTGTAAATGTTTCATTTCCCAAGCCCCTGCTTACACTTATCAAGGGTACCAGAACTTGTCAGAGATTTTGAATGCATGGCTAGGCTTAAACAGGCCCTTCTGCTCATTAGCCTAATGAAGACCTACGAACCTATAAGTGCTTTACCTTTGCAATCCCACTCTCAATACACCTTCCTAGCACACTTTTGAACAAATCTATCTGTTATTATGTCCACAAGTTCAACAGCAGTGATAAGCAGACATACTTGAAAAGGGGTCTATATTACCATGTTGAAAAATGTGTTCGCCAAACACGTCTTAATCGACACAGAAATATTGACCTGTTAAAATCCTGAATGCCACTTTAGTAAATTTTTTCCCAGTGGAAAACAATTGCTTGGCCCTAGACAAAAAAAAAAAAAAACTTTCAGACTCTACATAGTGGGGGGGTTTTGCCCGCCACACCCTCCTAACTAAATATACCAACTTCGAGATTGCACTACAGTGGGGAAAAGAGCAAATCCCTGATGACAACTGAATGATTTTTTCCCCTGGGGAAAAAATTCGCTGAAGTGGCCATTAAGGATTTTAAAGAGTTGATATTTCTGTGTTGATTAAGACATGTTCGGTGAACACGTCTTTCAACATGGTAATATAGACTCCTTGAAAAGATAGACTTGTAAAAATTGTTACTTACTTTTAAAAGCACAGCTATAAGTTTACTTGATCAATTCCTCAGTTATTCAACTTTCTCAGCTTCCAAACTTGTCTGCTGTTCAATTTATTCTATAGCATAGTCAAGATTTCTTATTGTCAATGTGCTTATACCATGCAGATTCAAATGGCTGGGCATGATAATTATGCTAATTATGGATTAACAATTATTGTTTCTGATTGGCTCAATTTGCATGAAGAGCACTGTTGTTAACCATTGTACTCAAGTGTCCTTAATGCTGTGCACATGGCTGGGGTGTTGTGGGAAGCTCTCTGCATATGCATGGTCCAGGTCATGACTCTGGGGTGGGATCTGTCATTCTAAACCTAACCATGTATATATGGAGACACAGTTGTGCCTGATTTCTTAACAGCTTAGACATGGATACAGGACTGCCATGTTTTATACCTTGAAGTGCCATTGTAAACCATAATAAAACAGTACCTATATTATCCTAGCCTGCCAACTATCAAGAAAATTAGGTGCCCATCAAGCAATATTGGTGCATGGCAGATGGGGTACACAAGACCTGCTTTGGGCACCAATTGTCTGACATTTTGTTCGCTGATATTCTTCAAGGTGAGACATCATCATTGACAAAGGACAGGGTAGTGTTCCTTTTGAAAGGCAAAGGTGGTGTGTGGGGTGAAAACTCTTTCTGTACACCCTTCATCAGTATTATAGCCAGCTGCAGTTGCAGGAGGGCTATCAAGGCCATTAGTATAAGACTGAATCCAGGAATAGTTTAGCCCAGGCTGTCACCAGTGCCTTTACTATTATAGTAGCATGAGGCACCTCAATTCTGTCCTCCTATGACAAAGGAAGGATGAAGTTAAACAATGGTAACCAACTACAAACTGTTATCTTAGCTACACATGTAACCTGTCATTATATTCATCCACAGATATTATACAGTCCTCTGTTTCTCTCCACAGCCTCTGAAGACACTGAAGTGAATAGGGAGCTGCATAGGAAGAGACTGGAGCACAGAACAGAGCACTGCAGTGAGTGTACATGCTACCAAATGTGCAGATTGCTAACTGTAGTAGAGATTCATTTTCAAAAAGTATACCTTTCATAAAGCAATGTCTGTTCTGTGATCACTAACATAGAATAAAATTAGGATCTAAGGCTGTGCTCCCCATTGTGAGGATGCTTGAGGGTTCGGTCTTTTCCCCTCATTTGTGTTATCATAATGTTTTATGTGAGGTTTCTTTCCAATTTATACCACATAAGGCATTAGATGTGATAATATGTATAAGCAGCACTTTTGTGAGGGTGGACATTTGTGTCATGGATAGTCTTTGTCAGTATACACATTTTCTTCATTTATAACCTGTGGGTGAAAGAGATGTCAGAGCAGCATTTTTCTTTGTATATGTACTTTTGTCTCAGACATGTTTCACCTTTTGGAATGTAGGTGTTGATTGTGGGGGGTTCTCACTTGTGTATGGTTAGCAATGATGTTAGGAGGTGTGTTCTATGCTAATTCACCCATATTAGGTGTAACTTAATCATAGGACAGGTAAATATCAGATGTATATTTTCACTGTATTTGGATTTTCTATTATCCTACTCTCTTTCCAGCTATCCTTTCTACTACATACATTTATTTTGTTAACTGCTTTGTTTCTCTACATTTATTTTACTCTTATATACATGCATCATCACCTGTACCTATCCCTCTGGCAAGGCCAGTTGTTTCCCACATCTGCACCACCACTAACAACAGAAGCACCCAGCATATCTGGGTTCCAGCCTGCCACATTACTTTCACACCTACTGCACTACCTGCTCCACCCAGTATACATCTTGTACTGCATGCTGGGACAGTTGGACCTGCCTGTAGTAGTGCCTGTGGATGTGATACATTTATTATGCATTGGCATCCGGCTCACATTGTGAGGGAGAATATCAACATGAGGTTGGATACCTGAATTTGCCAAATGGAAAACCTTCAGTGACTTTTTGAGTTACATCCCTGTCAACTATTACTTCCATCATCTGAGACATAGCCCAGTGATGGCAGTATCCAGAATGGCAAGTAATCTTCCACTGGGTCGCAGCTGACAAAGACTACAGCTGTGGACACCCCACTGTATTCCTTATCCTATTATTCACATCCCTTTTGTGTCTATGCCCACCCCTGTTGGTTGTTCAGTCTTCCTCCCACCATTGTCTTCCCTCTGCTTGTCTGCTGACTTCTTCATCATTGTATTCTCCCTCCATCATTATATCACACACCCTGTCAGTCATGTCTATCTTCCTCTGCTACCTACCTCATCCTCTTAACTTCCTGTTAATGTCCCTTCCTTCCTTCCCACACTTACGTTCTTTTATGTATGAAAAATGGGCACATTTCCAAAAACAATTTACCCATCTTCCTCACCTCCATCTGGCTCATTCTTTAGTTGCTCACCTTCTATACTAACCTTTGCTTGCTTCCATGTTTCATCTTTTTCCTTCACTTTCACTTCCACCCTTTAATTTGGTCAAAAAATAAAAAACACACCTCCCACATGCCCATCTAGTGCTTCCAGATCACTTATATTTTACAACCATACTGTGATTAGCAGGTCACAAATAGCACTGTTGATGCTCATGTACAGTTGCAAAGCACTACCACTGCTCATTGTGTAGTAAATAGCTAGGCTGCTGTGTTCCATACTTCTCATTGCAAAATATAACCTCTATCATGCACTACATATGCTACTGAGGTTCCTCTGTAGTTTTGTGTTTGATTACCACTGTGCATAACTTGCATCATTTGTAACATAGAAAATCAGCTAATCAGACCAATGTTCTCAGGTTGCCAGTGAAAATGCAAACTTGTACCATGTGCATTTAATCTAGTCTGGTTAACAAATAAATTTAAAAAGCATTACTGCCACTTCAGAACTGGTATTGATAAAAAGGACATACATATATCTAGTGTAGATTATTATTATTATTATTAAAAGTCATTTTGAAAGTAATAAAATGTGAAAAAAATAAAAAAGTGTGTACAGGAGAGTGATACATAGTTATATATAGTCTTATTTATGCCTTCTGTGTGTCATTATTTCATCTTGACTTTTTTCTAAGAGTTGGAGAATTGTTTTGTGGTTCACAGAAAATGTACATTTCTTCCATGTAAATGTGAAAAATATCTTGAATAGCTCTCATATGTAAGCAGTTGAAGGAAAGGTATACAAATAAAATTAAGAGTTGCCAGTGATAATGAAAGTTGCAGATGAGTAAAGGATATAATGTACATGCAGACAGCATTATACGAAAGGTGTAAATTTTAGTTTAAAAACTTGCAAAAGCTTTATGGAATACACTTGTAAGGGTAATCACTAACCACATTCCTCATGTTACCAGGAGTATTACAATAAGACGATGAGTTATTTATAAGTAGCTAAACCTGCAAAACAGCATTAACTTATTGCCGCGTTTCATGAGTTTCAAATGTTAGAAGTCACTGGCTTGGGAGAGAGTGAATTCACCTTTATTTATTTATTTTTTGTATATTTGTTGAATAGGTAAGCCTGATGAGCACAATCAACATCTACTTAGGGACAACCCAAAAGCATGGTCTGTTTAAGTGATCTGCTTAGAGTCACACACTAACAAAATGGAGGGGGAAGGAATCTGTACTGCTGACACAAGAAGCAGTTCATTAACTAGTCAGAGCTTTAGGCCTCTACACTAAATGCCAGACAACCTCTTTCATTTGCCACTGCATGGTTGTACACAAGCAAAAAATTCCACAGCCTTAGTTAACCACCCGAGGCAACTGGACTTCATCCATACTAAAATGTTACCCCAAAAATGAGGTCCCAGGAATTAAATATATCCTGTAGTAAATGGACTTGTGATATTTCTCTGGTGCTGAGTTTAATCACCTTAGTGGAATTTCACAGTTTAATCTCTTGCCACTGCATTCCATTGAAGTACTCACATATCAGGCTGAATACATCATTGAACTTGCATTTAAAAATTAAATGAAAAGTTTAGGATTAATTCAGCTTTACTTTGGGGTCTAAGTAAACATTCTTCTATTTCAACAACGTTGCTGACTGAATTTCTTTCATTTTCTTTACCAAAGGCCCTGTGTCACACATGTCAAGTGTGAATTTTACTTTTGGTTAAATGCTTCTATCAACTGATTTTAGATTTTTTTTTCTTTAGTCAGTATTAGAATATTTTATTGGTTTGTATATTTTGGAATTAATTGCTTTGCAGGTTGGACTAGGAGGACTGAATCTGATTTCTAGCAGTTAATAGTATGCTAAAGTAACTAATATTAAAAGGTACATTCTTAGCCTAGTACAGTTACAATGAGATGACAGAAATGTGTTGTTTTCAGAAATGTGCAGTATTTGATGGTTCATATTATATATCAAAATCCTAAGTGCAGTTGTTAAACTCAACTAAATAACCTACTGCAAATGGAAATTAAATAATTCTGTAAAAATGCTGCAGTAGCTTCAGCCCTTAGGAATATTTTATATATATATATATATATATATATATATATATATATATTTGGCATCCACTTCACTGCAATTAGTTTTTGAAATTACAGTGTTTTATAACTTTTTAGTAACATTTTTATTTAAAATAATGGTATATACACATAAATGGGTACTTAGCAGTCTAAATGGGGAATGGTTCAGATTTCAATGTCTTTTTTTGGTTTTCTTTGCTAAAAAAAAAAGAGTTGGGAAGATTTTGCTTGAGTTCTTTGAAAGGGAGGTGATGGTAGCTTGGTCCTGAAATTTTCTGCCCTGTTCAATGATTTCAGTTTAAATAGTTCCTCCTGAAAAGGCAACTTTGTTCTTTGCATGACTGGCAGAAATCCTAGGCTTTGTGGATTAGTACCCTAAATCAATGCTAAACACATTGCAAAAAAAAAGGTCATTAGCAGTCAATGAGTTCATAGAAACATTAAAAATAATAAAACCATGAGAGTCTCACATTCCATCACCTTCATCAAAGTTATATGATGAAGTTTCAAAATTTATCTATAGCAACATCAACCTCAACTTTGCCACAGCAGGTGGTTTCATAAAGGATTTATACGCCTACCTAGACAAATATATAGAACTGGCATTCCTAACTAGAACTTAATATAATGGCAAATTCAAAAACAAACAATTCTGGTAGTTCACCAGCATAAATAACCTTTACAACAGATGAAAACACTTCTTAAAGTACACAGTTGATCAAAAAACCTTTATATCAAGGACAGTTATCAGAAATATTGCTAAAAACTTGAAAAACACTATTAGGTATACTGAAGCAGCCATGAACTAAGGTTAACATTTGAAGCTGAGGACAATAACACATCCTTCTTTAGCCACCTTAAGACTCTACGAAATGAAACCAAACATTGATCTGAACTTATTCAAAATGACACCACCTATTCTAACCCAATAAACATTTTTTGAGAGGGTACAACAGGTTGTTGACTGCAATCATGCTGTCAACACAGCATACCTAGTCCTAGCCAAGGCATTTGATGCCATCCCCCTTGCTGGTAGAGTTTATAAGCTTAACATATTAGAAAGAAATCCTTAGGTGGTTAAACCCACACAGTGCAGATGGCAGGCACCTCACTGGAAAGTGTGAAAGTAATCACATGTGTCACACATGCAACAATGTTGAGACCTCTTCTATTTAGCTTTCACTTTTTTTGATCTCCAGGCCAGGATTAAAGACTTCTGGCTTAATAATTTGCAGATGACTGCAGACTGGGAGTTTTTGTCAAGTCTCCTTCTGACATCCACATACTTTGTCAAGAACTTAAGACTCATAAATATGCAATGTACTCGAAAAGGGCTCAGATTAAATGCAAAGTTCTATAGTAGTTTACATATACCCTTTAAAATAATCTGTAAGGCACATACACTTGCAGGATACATTTGGGAAGCTTGGCTAAAATATCAAAGACCAGGACATACACTTACAGAATACAATTGTGATGCTTGGCTAGGCCAGTAAAGGCCCCAGTGGTCATTAGTGTAGTGTACACCTATCAACCTAAAAAAGTGCAATATTGTCAGATTTAGTACACAGCCCGTTTCCTCAACACCCAACATAAAGCATAGATAATATCCCACATTAAAATTAGATTGTTATAAGAAATGTTGGAACATCGGTTGATAATTCTGAATCCTTTGATCATCATGTGACAACAGTAATCAGAAAATCCTACTAGTTATAGTAGCAAATTACCAAGGCAATATCATTCAGATCTAAAGATATCATGATTATCTCCTTATATTTGGCATTGATTAGGCTATTATTGAGCATAACACCACTTCCTGTATGGATCTTTCTAGACAAATCAAACAACTAGAACTACTGCAGTGGTTCCTAACTAAGACCACTGGACTAAAAAACTTAAGCTACCAGGAATGACTGGATACGCCATCCCTGTTTTCAGTATCTTACAGACTCCTGAGATAAGATCTAGGCCTTACCTTCCATGCCATTAGGGATCCAGCAGTCTTGTATCATAGGAATTACAAGGCAAGTCAGCCTCAAGGCCATTCCTAACTTGACACTACCCACCCTTAGGCCTTGCATCCCATTTTCAAGGAGGGCCAGGCCTGTCATACAAGGGGAGAATTTGTGAATACTCATCTAGTTGTCTAGCTCCTTTTTAAAATACAGACAGTACATCATAGTGATTAACTTGGAAAGGTAGTTTGTTCCAGATAAGAGGCTGGTAATGCATTACAAATCTATCCTTTGGCTTAGTATTATTTATTTGCTGGAGTAGATTTAGATCTCTGGCCTGGTGTTAACTAGACTGCCTGATTGTTCTCAAATATAAGAGTTCTTGGACTGCTCTAGTCCTAACAGCACTATAAGCAGTTCCCCCCTAAGGAGACTATAAGAAACTGAGTAAAGGGATAAAACCTACAGCCTGTCTTTGTAGTTCAGCTCTTGTAGGCTCCTGATCTTTTTAGTTGCAAACCTTTGAAATCTTTTCAATTACTTGATATGCTTGATACGTTTAGTAAGATACATCTCAAAGAGGGAATTGTACTCAGTGATAGATCTAACCAAAGCAAAAGTAGAAAGAGGTAAGGACTTCTTTTGATCTGGTAGGAATGCTTTTTGCTACAAGGTGTGCAAAGTAAAAGAATCTGGTAATCACTAGCCAAATGCCCAAACTTTCCAGCTATGTGCTCAGGTCTCTCACGATCTTTTCATTTTGAAGTGCTGGGTTATAAAGGCTGGTGCTAGGCGGTGACTACCACAAGCTACAATGTTGCACTTTTTGACACTGAGCACATGCCCATTTTTAGTACAACAGCTATTGGCAAGTTTAAGTTCGTACTGGAGTGCCTGTAAGTCAGAAGGAGACGTGACAGTGACCCCCAGCTTACAGTCTTCCACAAACTTTGTTAACCAAAAATCCTCATTTTATAAGTGGAGATCTGAGAAGAGGATGTCAAACAGCAGAGGTCCCAGCACAGATCCCTTGGCTAGGTCAAGGAATACTGGGTGAACAGTTTGCCCACAGTCCACAACTTGAGTAACTCTCTGTCTACTAAATTTCTTAATTAGAATCCATCCTTGACAAAGCTGAACTTCTGGGGGTGGGATGGGGTGAAGTCTGAAAAGATTTTTGTTATCAAAGTTGATTAGGTCAGTTAAGACATGTTCCATAACTTTGCATATAAGACTTGTTAAACTGATGGGTCTGTAATACCCAGGGTCTGTGGTGGGGCCATCCTTGTAGAATGGCATAACAAGAGTTGTGCACCACTCCCATGGAACAAAGCCAGTTTCTAGACTCAAGTTGAAAAGGCCAAGAAGTGGGTCCCCCAGTACATGTTTCAGGCTATTAATTAGACATCTGGGTATGTTGTCAGGTCCCATGGATGAGGTATTTTTTTGGTTTTAGAGAATACCTTCATTATATGCTCTTTCATAATGGTTGGTGCACTGATTCCATCAGTGATAAGTGTATCTGGACTAGATATCGCTGAGGTGAAGCTAGCACTGAATTTATTACCAGTATGAATAAGTTCAGAGAAATGCTGGGTATCATTTCTTATTTTCCTGATGTAACTAACAAAAGATCTATGATTTTCGGGTCATTTGTTCTGCTATATGGGTTTAGGAATTTCTTTCTTTGATTCACAGTTTTTTATGCATATTTTCCAGGACCTACTTGAGCCTGCCAAATTAATACATTTGTCCAGTTGCAAATAGAACTTTTCTGAATAACTTTTTGCAGTATCAGTCTTTTGGGTAATACTGTTATATTTGACATTAGAGATTTCATCATAGAACTGTATCAGATTTATGCATTTGAAATCCTTGATCTCTGCCATATTTGTTTCTGGTACTTTGGAGATTCTGATGGAGATTTTTACTAGTTTGTGGTCTGATTTGACAAATGAGGCTGATAAACTGGGCATATTATATACAGACAATACGTTTATTAAGACCAGATCAAGTATATTTTGTACTATTCTATACTATGTTACTTAACAATTTGGTCCAGAGAGCTTTTATTTATAAAAGGTAAGAATTTTTGAGCATATCCTATGCTGGTGCTATCATCCAGTTAATCACTGGGTAGTTAAAAATCACATAAAATAACAGTGTCTCTGGTTAAGGGGATGTTTGTCTAGAATATTTAGGAAAGTTGTATGATTTTTCAGAAGACATGGAGGGGGTTCTGTAGCATTCTATGAACTGGGAGCTAATCTTATTTAGCATGGTTTGGAGCTCAGTAACTCTACTTTTAGACAGATACCTAGACACCCAAAAGCAATGTGGTCTCCAACAAGCATGGATACACAGCCACAATTTCCATCTGGTCAAAATGAATGGCATGCGCAATACCCAGGTAATGAGGGAATGCTCTGTAGGTCCTTAAACTGGGTTTCAGTAACAATACATACATGGATGTTCTCCAAATGCAGGAGGGCTTCAACCTCTGAAAGTTTGTTCTTTATACTTCTAGCATTACATAGTGTCACCTTGGTATGATCCAATGGCTAATTTGTTTTGGAAGTCTGGTCAGGAGGTTTATCAGCTGGACCTTGCCTAAAAATGGCATGGGGAGTCAGTAAAATCTTTTGCCAGTAGGTGGAAGTCTTGGAATGAGAGGTGCAAGCAAACCAAGAACATTTGAATAAACATCTCAACCAAAGCTGACATATACTGGATCCCCCCAAGGATCTCCACAAATTATTTGTAATTGTCATTAGCTTCAGATGCTGGCCTAAGTCTTGGGCTGCTTTAGTAGACCTGATAGGTTTTTTTTAAGTTTTTAATAATACTCCTGATAAATATTCTATGATGTTTTTTAGCTATTGCACAACTTTAGGGACTTTCTTGGAGGAGCATGCATGAGAACTCACAAGGTGGCATGCACTTTTAGTATGACCTTTATATTTTTGTGAACTCTCTCAATATTCAGATTGACGCATTGGTTTGACAATCATTCCCGGAGTATACTTACAATATTTATTTGCAAGGAAAAAGCTTTCATTTGGAGGGAAATACATATGTTATTCTGCTATCCACTTCACTTGCATTCAAGAAAGCAAACCAAGACAAACACAACTGACAATGGACCAAACAAGGTCTCAGAAGCTCTTAAAAATGTAACTAACCTGATATAAATACTTAATGCAATAAAATACCTTGCAAGATGTCACTGCAGTGATCACACAACAGGGCAAAAACCTACATGCCCCAAAAGAATTTGTGTCCTTGCACAATGCTCAAATATTGGATTTACTAAATAAATACTAAATAAATCCTTTTTCTGGACTCTGAAATACATGACTTAGAGAATCACAGCCATAAAAAATGCATTTTGTTGGAATAGCAGAGGATAAGGAAGGGAATGGTCCACTAGCCGTTATGAAACAGCTACTAATGAAGGCTTTGCAACTAGTTCATCCTTGTTCATGTAAAGGGTCCATAGAATTATGGCAAGAAACCCCCATGAATTATTTTAGTCTTATGACTGTTTATTTCTTGGATATAATGATGGGGAATACATGCTTTGTAAAGCACAGGACTTGCATTCTGAATTAAAAATTGAAGGGATAAGTGTGAGAGTTCTCCCTGACTACTGCAACCCCTTTTTTCTGAAGTGTAAATAAATTGTTACAGTTATCAGAAGGTTGAAAGAGATTGGAGAGAAATGCTAGTTGAAGTTTCCAGCCATTTTACATATTAATTTACTTGCTCATACTTTTAAGTTTTCTAAACTCAGAGGAAACTCATGTACATCTGGATGATTGTTTAACACATCATACACCCAAAACAATTAAGAGAGAGTGTGAAGAAATGAATGTGGATAACAACTCGACAAAAACAAGAGTGGAAAGACTTACTGCACCATCCCTCTACAAATCTCCAGCTGGGAAACAGCACAAAGTGGGCCCAAGTAACATGGGGGACTGACTGCTCTTCTGGGTAATGTTAAAAGAAGAGTTGGCCTATTTGCTTCATTTACTCCAGCAATTTCTGCTTAAAACCAGTTAGGCCTGCTTCAACTTAACTGCAGGTTGGACATTGACCCTGGTCTATTTCTTACTTCAGATCCCAATCTGACCAAGGTGAAAGATGTTGAATATTGTGGAAGCACTCAATCAGAGGTCTGACCAAGGGTAAAAATGTTGTTCAACGTGTTCTTACATGATGGAGGACATATTCAGTTACACTTTGAATTTTATTCCTCTCTATTATTGAGGGGTTTGTTCTGCAATCTCTGGTGATGATGCAGCTGGTTGGTCAAGTTTAATTCTTCAGTGTATCTATAAGTCTGAAGAGCAATGGGACTGACACTTTTCTCTTGCAGGACTTATTTATTTGTGTTGGCAAACTTATATTTTTTGCATGCTGTCTTATATTTAGTTCTGAATGATAATACATATATTTATATGCTAAAGTAACCATATTAAATTGGTGTTAATGATATGATAACTTTTTCAGGAGTATATAGTTATATATGTACTGTTATACTCCCTGGTAGAAGTTTTTGGTACTAGTGTACCTCTTGGATTGTTTCACCTGGTGGTTCCAGGTCCTAGCACAATATTGTGTAATAACTACTAAGTAAGTAAAATTTAAACTGACTAGTTAGTGTGTTTTGTGCATTCCAATTTTAAAGCAAACACTTTTAGTACTAGTTTATGTTACATCAATCTGTTAACTTTAATAATGGTTCTGATGTGGGTCAGTCTTCAGGTCTATTGAACAATTAAAAAGTGTCTAGTGCTAGTAGTATAATTTATTGAAATGCAAAGATATAGCAATACCTCATAAACATAATGCATGTCTTAATGTGATCAATGAGCTCAAATCTCATATAGTCTTTTTAAAAGAGACCAGATTAAATACAAAATATTGTAATCTCATTCAGAAACACTGGAAAGGGTAGGTTGTTTGCAGATATGCCCTTTCAGCTAAAAGTGGTGGTTCAATTGTAGCTAATAATTCATTGAGATGGTCACCTGACTCTATTAAGTATGTCAAAAGTGGCAGGGGGTTATGGCTACAATTAAAAAACATAGCCAACCAATCCTATTAGGTTGTTTTATGACCTAAAATGTGGATAATCTTAAGCCTATTATTAACTTTTCTAATGTTCTTCAGGAATTGAGTTACTGGGATTCTGTTCTGAGGATTGGAGAAGACTTTGATATAGCCTTAGCCCCTCAAATAGATAGTGCATGAAAAAAATGCAAAAAAATGGTTAAAATGATCCAGGCTACATGGGATTTTATTAAGGGCTGCAAACTTACTGATTTCTGAAGAGCCTTTCATACAGAAGTTAAGGACTTTATGTATAAATCCCTGGAATCTGGCTCAATCAGCAGCATATATTATTTTTTTTCCTAATTGCAGTTAGGCTAACCTGGATGAACTGGACTGAGTACAACATTCGTCCACTATCTGATCATTCCCTAGTATCAGCACGATTGAGTGTGGTAGGCAATTGAATTTGTAAGTCATCATGGAGGTTTGACATATTTTTATTGAAAGGAAAGTCCACTAAGTCCACTAATGATACAATAAGGACATTTACTTCATCATTTGGGAAGAAGCAATACTGGATGGTACCTAGGCATATGCATGGGAAAGGCTCAAAAGGGGCATTCAAGGGGTTTGTTCCAGCTATGATGTATATAAATAGAGCAGGTAAGCCATCAACATTAGGAAAGCTTAATAGCAGAGTATAACTGTCCTTAAAGACCAGAGATAGAGCTATAGTAATAAAGGAACAGATCATGGCTTTGAGGAAAGGAATTTAGAACCGCTCAGTTTAACTCCATAGCCACTAGGTGGGAAAATAGCAAAACTATGATTGGAGCAGGGGTATTTTAGAGCCCAATCTCCTTGCACATAAAATTACAACTAGGAAAATGAATACAAATTCTTGCTCTGAGAGATGGATTGGGGTGCCTGCAGACCAACCCTCACAATTTAAATCAAATTATGGTTGATATATTTACAAAGCTATTTCAGAATAAACTCGCTATGAAACCAGATGATAGGTTCTATTTCTTAGTGGACATTTCACTTCCATAGGTGACAAGCACAGTGGAAACACAATTTAATAAACATATCACCCTAGACAAAGTTAAACAATCCATTTTTAGTATGCTTAAGGGGAAAGTGGCTGGATCTGATGGGTTATCTGAAGTATTTTATTGTCACCATGTCCATGAGCTTGGCCTGGTCTTGCACAAGTTACAAAGTGAGACAACTGGTAAGACTTCCATTTTCTTCTAGAACTGTATCTGTCATCGTGATACCAAAAAAGGATAGGATATGAATAATCTGTTTGGGCACAGACCCATTTTGTTCTTCCATTAGAACCTAAACATTATGCCAAAATTCTAGCTCGACATTTGTAGCTGTTTTTGCCAGCCTTGAACACTCACAATTGGCAAGGTTTCATTAAAAGTAGGCAAGATAGTCCAAATCTAGTTAGGGTCTGACTCAGTCTAATTCTGTGGACTAAGTTCACTTCAACTCTGTTAGGTGCCTTTTGCAGTAATCTTTCCAGAGTGTTTGATTCAGTTGACTGGGGTTTTATCTGAGACTCCATGGAAGTGTACAATATTCAAGGGCTCTTTACAGGTAAATGCAAACTATTATATACAGACCCTTATGCCAAAATCAACACTAATAAACACAAACGTGTAATGCTTACAGTAAAAAAAAAATATGGATTCCTGATAAAATACTTTATTAAAATGGCAAAAGCTTCTTAAAAGTACTATAAAATAACATAAATGTTAGTGATCATGCACTTTTGTCCATTATATAGTAGGACTTCTTCAGAATAACTGTCCCATAAAAAAAAATTACATTTATCTACTACTACAAATCATTGATTAAAACTAATTAACATGTTATCTTAAAGAAATAGTACCAAATAGTTAATCATAAAATATAGTCTTGCCTTGATTAATAATTGAGTTTTTTACAATTAATAAAATGTTAAAATGTTAATGTCAATAAATGTTTGTGCTCATGTTAAATAATGGCTGCAAGGAGATGTTTCCAACACTAATGATTTAATGTCTATGGCTAGTCCTATTTCAAAAGGCACTCACCAAGCCTACCCTCTCTCTCTCTCTCTCTCTCTCTCTCTCTCTCTCTCCCTTTCTCTCAGTCCAATGCTTTTTGTGCTGATATCACTTTCCTTGATGGTACTTCTCTGATCTGTCTTAAAAAGGATAAACCATTCCTATTTCCATTAAACAAAGCTGCCTGTATAGAGGTTAAAACACCAGGAGTGATACTGAGAATAAAAACATTGTCTACTTGTAGATACGTGGGAATAGTCATATCAACATGTATGTCAGTGATGCTCAAGGAAAATGTCAAAGCTGACATAGATGAAATTAAACAAATTCTGACATGCTGACAGCATGGCATCTTTTAACCCTTCCATTTCTTGCAAGAAGCAATGCCCTGAAGATGTTATGTCTACTTGCCTAACTTATGCACTACCAAATACCAGCAAACCTTACAAAATCTGGTGATGGAATATCTTTGGGTTAGGACAATGTCCAAGAGTTGCTGGAAAAAGCTTATTAGGTCATTTGCACAAGGAGGTATGCAACTCCCTCACTTATTGTCATTATTCACTCTCCCCATCTATGTCCAAGAACTCTTAATGGTGGGAAAATCTAGGAAACAGGTAGACTTACAATCTGGATAGGTAAGAGGCTTTCAGGTAGCAAGCAAGGTTCTTCTTGGGTTATGGTACAAGATATGGAACCTAAATCAGTATATGGTTGATGAAAAGTCTTTTTTGGCTTAACTGGATGTCCAAAGTATGTTTCTTTTAGAAGGATATTGTTCAGAGAAACGTGAGTGAATGTCCAGAATTTCAACACTATTTATAGAATTCTAAATGCTTAAATGCTAAATTTTGGCAGTTTCTACAACTCATCTCTATCTACTACAATACTAATATTCACAAACATCACAAAGGAATACTACCTTTACTAGGGGTTACTACATCTAAAATATTGGATAAAGGAATAGTCAGAAAAACTACGACTGCCACACTTTACTAATTAACAAGGAAGAATATTGCATTACATGTCATTATATGACTTGAAAAACAACCTTGGACAGTGTAGACCCTTCCCTCATTTGGTAATCACATGGTATAAGCTGTTACATTAATGGCAAAATTCCTGTTAGACTCCATAACAAAGGCTGTATGGATAATAGCAGATGCTGGAGATGCTTTGTAAATAATGTGGATTATTTGCACATGGTATGCATCTGTCAGAAGATTAGTGAATTCTGGGATTGTATCATTGAAACTACTTCATGGGTGATAAGGAAAAAATTACCAGGCCTTTAGAAAGTTTTTAGAATTACAGTATTTATGTTAGGATACATTTCCTGAAGGAAATGAAGTCTGAAACTCAAATGCATGTCAGACTTCAGTCTTCATTGATTTGCCAGAAATCCACAAATTGTATTAGAAATGGACCAAAAACATGAGTCAAAAATCTGGACATTATGTGGAAATCTGGACAGTTGAGAGGTGAAACTTTTAAACTAAATGAAGTAGAAAAACAAACAATTAGCATTACTGTTGATAATTGGATAGCTGACGCAACAGACTTTGTCAATCTTTTTGCCATGCACAGACACAGAGTTTGGTCTCAAATACAAAATCGCAAATACCATAATACTTGTAAAGATTTTTGGAACATTTTTATGTCTTGTAAAATATCATGAATGATTAACAATGTCAGGTGTAAATGCTATATAATGTATATAGTTTTCATTGCTTAAAGTGTTATTTACAGCCATCATTCTTAATATTTTGTATTGTGTATCATTGGTCATATCATGTATATGTAATTTCAAAAAAGAAGTTTTTGCAAAAAAAATTAAGGACTTTCTTTCTTTGTAGTTTTTTATTTTTTTTTTTTTTATGTTTGTTGACCACCAGTGTGGTTGGTTTAGCTCTGGTTGGGACTGCCAATGTTATAAATTTAATTTAGGTATGAGAAGAACTCATTTGTGAAGTTACCTGCTGTGGCAGCACTGAGGCTGGTGCTACTGCAAGTGCATTTTGAAACTTCTTTGTAGAATTTAATGAAGCTGATGGAATGTGGTTGGACTGCTTTATTGTTTTTAGTTCACTGAACAATCAAAGAGCTCTTCACCAGCAGATAAATAAAACATTGTGGAGGTATAGGTTTATCATATACTGCCTCTCCACCTCTGAAACAGACTTCTGCAAATTAGTTGTGTGATATACTGTCTTCCTTTGAATAGGACTTGAATGATTTAATGGATACTCACAAATCCAACTCTTGATGTCATGTCCATGAAAATGATGAACTGGGGAAGAGATAAGCAGAGTCTTGGTGGAGTTCTACTTCTAATATGAATGTATTCACAGCTTAATGCTGAGAATATGGCACAGTTCTTTCTTCAGAAATATAAAGAATAAATGGCAGACAGCATTGTTCATAGGTTCATAGGTTCATAGGTAGGTACTAGGCTATCGGCCCTGGGGCCTATACAAGCCTAGCCAAAAAGGTACCCTGGCTTTTGCCACCCAAGAAAATTATTTTCCTGTGCCACTGTCGAGCAGAGCCACAGAGGTGATCCCAGGGGTGAATTTCTTATTTCCCATCCAATCATCAAGATTTTTCTTGAAGAATGCTAATCAGGAGTTTTGTTTGATATAGATAGGTAGTTTATTCCAGAGTATGGGAAGTCTCTGGGACAGGAATCTATCCCTCCGGCATGTTCTGTTTAATGTGGTGAAAAGGTTTAGGTCCCTAGAGCGTGTAGCTCGGAGGGCTTGGTATTTTTTTAAGTGGAGCATGTCCAACAGCTCTGGGTTTGACATAGCTTTGTATGTTAGGCAGAGATCACCTCTGAGTAGGTGATATGCGACGGAGTAAAGCTGGAGTTTTTTGAGATGGTCTGCATAGGGCATCTGTTTGAGGCCAGTAATCTTCTTTGTGGGGTATTTCTGCGGCCTTTCCAGTTGTTGTAGATGTCTTGTGAGGTACATACCAAAAGGGGCATTATACTCTATAATGGGTCTAATGAGTGATGAGTAGAGGGGAACAATGACCTCTTTTTTTCTGGATGAGAAACCTTTTGTGATGAGGTGTGCCACGTAGAAGGATTTTCTGACTACTGTGGTGATGTGATTATCAAAGGAGAGACTACTGTCCACCTGTGTCCCAAGGTCTCTTATCACACTTTCAGTGTTAAGTATACTACCGCCTATGTTGTAGTTCATGGGTACAGAGTTTTTACCAAAGGGGATGACAATGCACTTTTTGCAATTGAGCTTGAGGCCATGGCTTTGAAATCAGGCATCTGTCTCAGTGAGGCCCTTTTGTAGGATGTCCACATCGTTAGGAGTTTCGATTATGGCTCCTAGTTTGCAGTCATCTGCAAACTTCATTAGCCAAAGACCTTCTGCATTAGCCTGTACTTCAGAGAAGTAGATACCAAACAGGAGAGGACCCAGGACTGAACCCTGTGGTACTCCACTTGTCACTGCTCTGAAGTCGGATTTGGAGTCTGCTACTTTCACAGTGTGGGTTCTGTCAGTGAGCCAGTTGGTAACCCATCTTGTGACATAGGGATTTATACCTAGTTTAGTGAGTTTATCTATAATTCCAGAGTGGGGGATGGTGTCAAAAGCTTTGGCAAGATCTAGATTGGCTGTGTGAACCACCTTACCCTTGTCTATGGCTTTGGTGACTACTTCAAAGAAGTCTATCAGGTTTAGGAGACATGATCTGCAATTTACAAACCCGAACTGGGTGGGATCCAGAGTTTGGGGATTACCAATATCTTTGTTTATAAGTTCCATGATGATACGTTCCATGGCCTTGCAGACCAGGCTCGTCAGGTTAATGGGGCAGTAGTTCCAGGGGTCTGTGGTGGCTTCCCCCTTATAGAGTGAGATAACCGTTGCTGTGCGCCATTCAGCAGGCACAAAGCCTGAGGTGAGACTATGATTGAACATGATACTTAGGTGGGTGCCAGTTCATTCTGCAGTTCATGTAGAATGCAGCCTGGGATATTGTCTGGTCCCATGGATGCTGTGTTCTTGGCTTTGGAGAGTGTGGTTTTTACATGTGCAGCCATGATTACAGGAACTTTGCATTCTTCCGGTATAGAGATGGGCTCTTTAGGGGGTGAGAGGGGGGTAAAGTTAGCACTGAACCTATCTGCCAGGATGTTGGCAATATCAGTTGGGTCTGTATATTTAGTGCCATTGTGCTGTAACTCAAAGCAGATATGAGTGTTGCCATTGAGATTCTTGACATAGCTATAGAATGCTTTGTGGTTGTCTTTAGAATCAGTGGCGATTTTGTTTTCGTAACTAGCTTTGGAGGATTTTATCAGGGATCACAGCTTCTTACTGAGGCTGACCAGGGAGCTCCTCCACTCGTGGGATTTCACACTCTTTTGCAAGAGTTTCTTCCTTCTGTTGTACAGTTTGTTTATGGCAGGGGACCACCAAATTGGCTTCCTTTTTTTGGAGGATAGCGTCTTGGTTCTGTTTGGGATAGCACGATCCATGCACTCATGTAAGTGCTTATAAAGTGCAATTGTGTAGGATTCAGTAGTCGTAACTGTATTGTCCATCTGCATGGGTGTCATGAAGTTCACCACTTCTGTCTTAAGAAGCATGAAGTTGGCTTTGGAGAAGTTTTTTACCATGGTTTCCTTAATGGGGGGTGGTGGCAGGATGTTGATATCTAGGGTAATTAGCTTATGGTCGGAGTGGACCAATGAGACGTTGACTTCAGGTGTGGAACACTGGTCACTCATATTGGTAATGACTAGATCCAGGATATTGTTGCCCCTGGTGGGGGTGTGGATAAGTTGATCCAGGGTATTGGAGTTTATGAATTCCAAAAAGCGTTGAGCAAAGGAGTTGGTATATGAGTAGTTTTCCCAGTTAATGGTGGGGTAGTTGAAATCGCCCATTATTAGGGTGTTTGGTTGAACCTTAATATTTTCCAGTACATCAAGAAAAGAGGAGTGGGAATCCTGGGGCATGGTGGGTGATCTGTAGCCAGCTACAATTTGGATTGCAGTTTTGCAGAGTTAGTTGCCCTTGGATAACTTCGGCTGCATTATGCTAAGCAACTAGCCTGGAGTTGTGGATATCCTTAATGAATATGGACACACCTCCACCTTTGGTGTTCCAGTCCAGGTTACATGTCCAAAAAGTGTGGTATGAGTTATAGCCTGGTAGTGCAGGGGTGCTCTCTGGAGCCTTGAACCAGGATTCAGTCACTGTACAGATATCGATGTTCTCCATTTTAAGGAGTGCCTCAAGTGAGTGCATTTTGAGATTTAGACTTCTAGCATTGAGTAGCATCACCCTCAGTTTTTGCTTGCCTGTTTCTGTTATGGTGATGAATTTGTCATTTGAACCTTGCCTAAAAAAGGCACTATAGGGGCGGCAAGAAACTTAGCCAGGATCCGGAATCCCAAGGGTGACAGGTGCAGGCCATCTCTGGCAAAGCATCGTGGTCTGTCGACCATGTCATCCCAGGCAGACAGATACTGGATCCCTTTAGAATGGCACCATAAGCTTAGCCAATTGTTGAAGTCAATCATTTTGTCCTTGTACTGTGGCATCATTCTGGGTGATGGCAGAATGCTACTCAGGGCTAGGGTCATACCTGCCTGGGCTACAAGATCGGAGAGCTCTTCCATGTCTCTTTACATGTAGTCCAGGGAGGTGCATCTCAGGTCATTCACACCAACATGGACAATGACAGAGTCGTATTTGTACTTGCTGTGGAGTGACCTGACTGCGTGGGTTATGTGGTGGATCCTGGCACCCGACAAGCAGCTGACAGTAACTTATTCCTTGTTTAGCCTGGTGAGTGGGACATCAGTGTGCCTGACTATAGAGTCGCCTATGATTAGTGTATTGGGTACATTGTTTTGCCTTATTGGCTATGGTTGAGTGGCACACTGAGTCTGCGGTCTATGTGTTATTTGGGTTGTGTTGGGGGATGGAGGTTGCTTGCATTTCTGCTTTGGAGGTCTCTGTTGCTTGAGCAGATTATTATTGAGAGCCTCTGTGAATGTTTTTTGTGTTTCTATGTGTGGATTTTGGTGGTGTAGATTTAGTGAGACTATGTGATGAGTGTGGTGTGGTGCAAGTGTTTACCTTCTCCTCTTGACTGTCAAGTTCAGGCTTGATTTAAAAGAGCTTTACCTCCAGTTTGGCTAGATAAGTGCATCTCTCGCAGGTTGTAGTGTTGGGTGGTAGGAGGAGAGGGTTGTCTGTGTACATGAAGCAATTTCTACATTGCCCCAAGATGCCCATATTCATCAGATAGACAGGAGAGAACACTGGTAGCTGACCCTTGGACATGCCTGAATAAAAAAACTATTTTCCTCTAGATAAGTGAGGAAAGTGAATACAAGAGCTGTTTTTCGCTAAGCAAGTGAGGAAAGTAAGTATCAAAACTGTTTTCCTCTAGGTAATGAGGAAGGTTGAGTGCTGTAGTAATTAGTAGGTTATTTAGTGCTTACAAGTTCTGAACAAGTGCTGATCATGAATAAACAAATTCAATTGCTAAAAGTAAGAATCTGTATCTGGACTAAACTAGTTACAGGAAAGGGGAGAAACAAGTGCCAATGGGGCTTTTTAATCAGAACGTTGAGAGAGATGGAAAAACTGCCCAAACAGCCAATAACTACAATTTCTGGGCCAGAACCACTCCTTATGTGGTAGACAGGTTACCTTGTGCTTACCACTCCCACTGATAAGCTAGAAGGCTTCCCTCCAGCACAGAAAGCTTTGGGGGGGGGGGGCTCAGAAGCTTACATACAGTCCTGGATACAGCAAATCTGAATCTGGACTACACTAGTTACAGGAAAGGATTTATATATATATATATATATATATATATATATATATATATATATATATATATATATATATATATATACAGAAATGTAGCTAAAACAGCAGTCAAAACAATTCAAATGCAGTGCAAGCTAGCACATTTGAGTATGTAGCAGTGTTAGACCAAACAGTTTAAAAAATGCAATTAAATTAAAAATGACTAAAAACAATGCAGTAGTCTATTAGGTAGAATGAGGTAAAGAGATGGGACTGGGGGGAGTGTCCCAGATCAAATCTACAGTGGGGGCGGGCAACTGCAAAAACCTCCAAATTTAAACAACAACACAAGAATAGGGAGGGTGGGGAAAACCAACACCTTCAGCAGAGATCTGAAAAACTATACAGTGAAGCAAAAATAACAGTGCACAACTCTGAAGTCAGCCAGCAATGATATAAAATTAGTCCAACAACAATTACCAGTACACAACTCTGAAGTGCCAGAAAAATATACTCAGCTTTGTATATCTCCAGATAGTTTGAAGAGCACTCTTTCAGGGCACAGGAAGGCTCTAGCAATGATATGCAGACTTTTTTACTAAGAGAGTCTAACTTTATGCAAGTAATCCTTGAGATGGTCAGATAACACACAGGATGTAACCAGTTATACCAACTTAAGACACATTGATCCTGCACTTTTGGTGCACTTCACTTAAGAAATTCTTGGGTACGTGGTCCTATGCCTCTCTAGGTCAAAATGAAATATATATAGAACATACTATTAAGATCACAGAATCCCTCCAACATCAATGCTAACAGAAAGAGTAATGCTACTGCTCCATGTTTAGGACTAAATCCATCTTGCTTCTCCTGAATTCCAGGCTTAACTATCAGATGAAATCTCCTATCCAACACTAAAAATGGCATTCCCAGAAGGTTAATGAGCATGAATACTCTACAACTGAAATACATATTCCTGACCCCACTTATTGAAAATGAAACCACTAGCTCATACTGGTACTGTTCAATACATGTGCAACATCAGCCCTCAGTATAACTGTACTTCACTTTACAAATGTAATTGCTAAAACCATGATATACTACCTTCCTCCCTGCATAATAAAATGCTTTTTCTGCTATTTCACTACTATAAAAGTCCTCCTCAGGTAATATTCTGTATGTAAATAGCACTGTATTGCACTATTATTGCCCAATTGTTGCATGCAGTGCCAATGTATTATAAATACACACAACATTTAACTGTGCAGGCTACTTGCAGAATCCCCTGCTCCATATACAGAGATTTGGCTACAGGCACATGGGCCATAGCAAGTGTATAAAATATGTATATACCACCATACTAAATATGATGGACAAGACAAGAGTGAGGATGGGACTTGCAATGCTCTGAAAACACCTCTATCTGGCTCATTTGTACATACACATCAGATATTATCAGTGCCAGTGCCTGGTTCTATAGGTCTTTTCATTGACAGCAGAATATGTACTTAAAATGGTATTCTGCTCTTACTGGGCATACTGACATCCTTGAGAATTTCAAACAAAACAAGCAGATTGCATGTAGCACTAGCCATTTATTTAGTAGCTATTCTTGAGTGTGCCTGTGCAACCATCAGACATGTTTGCAGAACTCTTGTAACACTTATGTCCAAGTCCCTTTCTATCTTCAATGTGTCTACCTGGTGTGCATGTCAAACGTTTGGTGCAGACGATGGGTTCTTGTAACATAAATAACAACTGGATGATGCTGAGCTGTCTCATGCACAACAGACATAATTTATATACATGAAGGTATTCAAAGATGCACAATGGTCAAAAGGACTATGTATGGAAGAGTGTTATATTATAATCAATAAACAAGTTAAAGAAGATCTGCTATTAGAATACTATGAAGTGATTAAGCCTGTTTTTTGCAGGTACATGCCAATATGAACAATAAGGCAATGTCAATCAGAAATATAAAGACATTTCCTGGGATTCAATAAAGCTTACATGGAGTGTAAGAATAGTGCAGCTGCTTCTGCACAAAATATGGCCACCAAGCGATCCAGTAAACAAGCCTGGGGACGTGCACAAGCTTGGCAGCACTATTCTTGCACGGACACCACTGAATAATGCTGATTACCTCATTTGCTGGTGAAAACCATGCAAATGAGGTGAATTAGTGATTTAGTAAGCAGGCAGGCATCCCTGCAGGAATAGTGTTAGCTGCAGAAATGTATTCGGCTAGTAGCCGAATACATTTCTGCAAAAATCAAAATGGAGGCATGACAGCTCAAATAAAAGCATGTGTTATAATCTTTAGGCATGCCAGTGGCCAAATATATGGCCATTGGCATGGAAAAGTGTTTCAATTTTATAAAAATAAATTTTTTTTTTTGGCCGATTTCGGCCGTTTGAGCATAGGGCAGCAAATGGGATTGTGCCAAAAATATAAAAAAAGTTGAAAAGGCATTTTTAAGTGAAATCTGCATTTTTCCATTATAGTCTATGGCATGCAGAATAAAAAAAATACAAGGGAACAGTAGTTGCTAAGGGGAAATGCTCTGGTGTAGTGCAGTAACTAGAGATTAAGGCAGTGTGGTATGCAAATGAAGGAAAATGACTGAATCACAAAAAGTTTCTAAGTGCCAAATTGCACCTAACTGTGTAGGTGCTATAAGGCAGTGGTGTAAGCAGGAGGGGCGCATTTATGAGAGGGGTGTGTGTCATGCTTGGTGTAAACACATTGGAGCTCCATGGCTCCCAGATAAGCTTAGCTAAGCACAGCTAAGCAAGGATGTGTGTCTGAGGCTGTATTGACTTATTCCATGAAATGAAGAGTGTGTTTACATCCAGGGAGGGCCATTTCTCAGTGTTTACATTAGCTAAACAGGTTTGCGCAGCACGCACCAGGTCTAAAACCCAAAAATAGCAGGACTGTTTACATGTGGGCACTGGGTTTACGTGGCATACTCTGGGACTTAAAAGGGGTGAAATGGGAAGGGGAAAAAGGGAAAAAAAGGAAAATAATAGAATTAAAGCAATCACGTACAAATAACATAGCTAGCAGGTGGAATGCATCATGGTCAGCCAATCATACAGGCAGCATCTGCGGCACAACAGTATAAACTATGGAAACACCTTACAGTCTGTTTTTTCTCACAAACTCAGCACCATTGATGTATACATGCGGGGGAATTTTAACTGAAAAACTGTTAGGGACTGCCATTGCTTTGATCCATCAGTATGTGCTAGAGGCTGAGGGCAGTGATGAGGATAATGCTGACAGCCATCACAGACCGAAGAGGAGGAGAAGAGTGTTCAGACCCAGGGTAACTTACCAGGGGCTACATGATCTGGAGATAGTAGAGTGCTACAGAGTGGACAGAGACATACTGCAGCAAATCATTGAACTGTGCCGGCCTCAACTCAGACCCAGAGCCAACAGAGGGGAACCCATCCCAGTGGATACCAAGGTATGTGTAGCCTTAAGAATACAAGCTAAGGTACTTTCCAAAGACCTACTGGGGACATCATGGCGTTCTCACAGGCATCCACATCCAGGGTACTCCACCAGTTCCTGGATGCCATCCTACTACATGCCAGTGAGCACATTTACTTCCCCAACACCCGTGAGGACAGGACCAGCAATATGCATCTCTTCCACCGTGTAGCAGAATTCCCGGAGGTAGTGTGTGCAATAGACTGCACGCACATTCACATCAAAGCACCACCCAGTGAACAGGGTAGGGTCTACATAAATGGCAAGGGTTTCCCCTCCATCAACTGCCGGGTCATGTGCAATGCCCAGGGAATTATCATGAATGTGTGTGCTGGCAGCCCTGGAAGCTATCACGACTCCCACATCTGGCATTCATCACAGCTATAGCAGGCATTTGCCAGTTGGGACATCCTGTATGGCCATCTGGTGAGGGATGCTGGCTATGCACTGGAGACGTGGATGATGACACCCATCAGAAATGCACACACTGCCTCTCAAGAATGCCATAATGAGGCACATGCACAAACCATGATCATTATAGAGTGTGTGTTTGGGATGCTCAAGTCATGGTTCTGCTGCCTTGACATATCTGGTGGAGCCTTGTAGTACTCTCCAGCCACATGTGCACACATGTTCATAGTATGAGCCATGCTACACAATATGATCCTGTGGAAACAGCTGCAGCAGGAACAGCATGGAGAAAGGCCACACAGCCTACCACTATTGCCAAGGTCCCCACAGGTACAGAGGGACTCAGAGGAGGAGGCCCCTGAGCCTGTCCCTGTAAGCAGATGGAGGCATCCCCAGTATGCCCAGGTCATGGCAAAGAGGCAACACAAAGCATACACACTGGCACTGTAGGGACCCAGGGACTGACACCTCTTTCTGACTTGCACACACAGTAAAATGGATGACACACACATCACATTATCTGTAACTTACCATGTATAGGCAGTGTACTGTGTGCATCCAACATAGACGGCCCTCAAGCACAATCTTTACAACTGCCACAGGCACAAGGTAAATCAGTCTTCTTAACAATAAATGAATGGATTAATATGTTTTGGTAGCATATCTATGGTAATTCTGCATGCATGCAAGGGAATGGGGTGGCCTACTAGGATAGCAGCAGAAAACTGACAGCTATGTGGGACACCAGGAAATCTATACACAATACTGGCTTCCCCACACTATGCAGTATCATTTAAGGTGACAAATCCCACTGCATTATATGTTGGGGCCAACTAAGGGGGGGTCATAGGTCACATGCACATATGTCACTGTGGGATCACATACTCCCAGACTCACACAGCAAATCAGCCATATAAAGCCATAAAGGAATGTCTGGTAAAGGCACACAAATGGTGACAATGATGGAATATCCCCTACAGAGTTACATAGTGATATCACAGCAGGCCTTGCATGTTGCAGTAAGACTCTCAGAAGGGTAAGACATCTGAAACTCAATTGTATGGCTTTACAATTTAACCTGTGGTCTCTAGTGATATGCCTATATTCTCCAAGACTGGGCATAATATTATGCTAAATGGAACCAAAATGTAATGCCAATATCAATCAGCACAGTCTGTGTAAATGTGTACCGTTGACAGATGTGCCCCCCACCCATATTCACATAGAAATGCAGTAACATGTAGGTTTGTAGGGTAATAGCAGCAGAGCACACATCACCAGGGCTGTCCCAATCAACATGATAACTTATTGCATGTCCACAATATGCAGGGTTCAATGAGCTATGCATATGTGTGGGGAATACTTGTCAGGATATGGCCAGCAACTTCTCATGGTCATTGTGTCCTACTGGCCTAGGTACAGTACTGTGGTAGACAGGGCCATGTTCCATAAAATGCAGTGCCAACTATTTTGCATGTCAGCTACACACTGTCCAGAAGCCAATATCCATTACTGCTGGGAAGCTGGACAGGTCATGTTGGAGTCACCTACATAGTGCCTACCATACCTCACAACTGTACAGACCTTTTGCAGAATGTAGACAGGTTTGCATAATATCTGTGATGTCTTCATTCTGAAATAGTGGTTGCCTGGCAAATCACTGGCAAACCACGAAAGTCTAAAGTCAGAAAATATTGATGGATTGTAGTGTCTTAGAATTCATACCCCATAGAAAAATGGATGCTAATGCAAAATCTGTTATTGTATCACCCTTCCAGGTTTGTAAGCCCAATAGTTACAATGATCTGTATATTTAGGCCTTTGTCACCCAATGACTCATGGCTTTGTCCAGATGTCTGGCTCACATATGTAGAAAGGTATGGTGCCTAGTAGCACAGCAGTGCATTCTGTCACTAACTATTGTCACCCGAGGGGGGGGGGGTCCACTGCCTGGTAGCCTGGGAACATATGAGTGACAGAACAGACTGCCTCACCACAGACGGCCTGCAGCAGTCTCACATGGCCTACAGGCATCTGGCAAAAGCCCATGCCTCACCTCATTTGTAGGGAATGTTATAGGGATGGGGTCCATACTACTAATATAACACAGTCAACAAAATGTAAATGTAAGGCCATGCCACTAAATGCTAGTAGCATACCTCTCAACCTCATAGAGGATGAAATTTGAACAAAGCCATACATAATGGTGGGATAAAGGCCCAACTATAGGGACACATTTGAAATATTGCTCTCATAATGTTAGACAGTTGATAGAATAACAGAGGAGGTATGTAGTAGCATGAATGTCATGAAGGGTGTGAAGAATGAAACTTTCATTTTCTGTCAGTATTCTCTGACTGCAACCCTGACTGATTTGCAACAAATGTGCTAGAAAACCACAATGTTAAGGGAAACCAACCAGATATATGAGGCATGTATGTGGATAATCTGTGAGAATCAGTGCAGTTGACAGGTATGGCCACACCAGGATATGATCTGTCAGGTAAGAAGAATACTGCACAACCAGGAGATTCCCAGCCAGTATATCACCAATGTGCTGTACCTTTTACGCAGCTTCATCAGTCAATCGACTGTAGCCACACCTCCCAACTGGATTGTTCAAGAATGTCTAGCCTTTACCTCATAATATAGGTCTGTGCATCATCCATCTTGTATTTCTCTGTTAAATAACTTTGATGATCCAATTACATCTGTCAGTAGGTAATGACATAATACAGTACAGTTTCAAACATTACATATTTCAGAAAATGTCTGCTAAAACAAACCCTGTCACTCAAGCAACTCATACCTTGATAACAGCAATAGTTACAGTACACTCCTATGTTTGCCCCTTTGTTTCCCCATACTGGCAGCCTATCTCCAAATATCTTGCACAAACAGGTTGCAAGGTATGTCTATAGCACACAACACCTCTGACTGGAGTACAACTATCCCTGGAATGGATTTCCACACTTGCTATAGAAGGTCATATTGACCATGCTCCTACACTTAGAGAAGTGCAGCCCATGTCTGAAACCAGATCAGACTATATATTTCTGTATTGTGCAAATGTCTTTGCATACACACAGCTATGTAAACCTAACTGTCTCCACACACACACACACACACACACACACACACACACACACACACACACACACACACACGCGCACACACATCAGACAGGATCACCCACAGACAGCTGTAGGTGGCACATATGTGGTATATCTGGATCTGTTGTGTGTGATACACACACATATATATGGGCAACATATTGCAATATGCCAAGCATACACACACATAGACATGGGGAAGAGAGGAACAGACAGTGATAGAGTGAGACACACAGGGAGACACACACAAACAGTGAGTCATACACAGGGTTACCCGAAATGGTATAGAGTGGTGCCCTGCTGCAGACAGTTGCATACCAGTTGTAAACACTGGCATGTGCTAGCATGAATATGAGATTCATTGCCTGGTGGTACTGAGGTGGGGGTTGGAATATCACATCCCTACGTGTGTTTGTGTGTGTGTGTGTGTGTGTGTGTGTGTGTGTGTGTGTGTGTGTGTGTGTGTGTGTGTGTGTGTGTGTGTGTCTGTAGGTCTAAGTATTATGATGCCTTATCCACCCAGTACACTTCCCATTGCCCTACTTTACAACAGCTGCAAGTGTCATTCACCTTAGAAGTACCTTTGGACTAGCTTTAGTCGTGTAAGCTCCATAGTATATGTGATAAATGTGCAACACTATCATAAAAATAACTAGATAGGTAGGGGTTATAATCACAGTCCCAGTGTATGTAATAGTGGTTGTGTGTGGGGTAGTGAAGGGATGTGTGTAGGAATAAGTGTTTTAGTCCATTCCCATCCAGCATACCTCCCAATGCCCTACTTCACAAGATCTGCTGATGTCATTCACTGTAGAAGTGCTGTTGGACTAGCCTCTGCTCTGTAAGATCTGTGGTGAGTGCAATAAATGCACACCACTATAGTACAAATAACTATTTAGGTAGGGGTTCTAATCTCAGTCATGGCAAATGTAAAAGTGTGTGTGTTTGTGTTGTGTGTCTGTAGGTTAAAGGTTTCAAGCCCATTTGTACGTAGTACAATTCCCATTGTCCGACTTTAGCAGTCCTACTGATGTCAGTCACTTTAGAAGTACCTTTGGGCAGCCCTCAACCTTATAAGCTCTGTGTAACATTATAGAACAAATAACTAGTTATGTAGGGTTCTAATCTCTGTCTTGGCAAATGTAAAGGTGTGTGTGGTTTTGTGTGTGTGTGTGTGTGTGTGTGTGTGTGTGTGTGTGTGTGTGTGTGTGTGTGTGTGTGTGTGTGTGTGTTTGTAAGGTAAAGATTTTGAGCCTGTTCACACCGAGTATACTTCCCATTGCCCTACTTTAGCATTCCTGCTGATTTCAGTCACCTTAGAAGTGCGTTTGGACAAACCATAGCCCTATAAACTCTGTGGTGCATGTGGTAATTGCATAACACTATAATACAAATAACTAGTTAGGTAGGGGTTCTAATCTCAGGTCTGACAAATGTAAGTGTGTGTGTGTTTGTAGGTTAAAGATTTTGAGCCTGTCAGTCACCTTAGAAGTACATTTGGGC
>NC_056729.1:54904486-55034486 GCF_019279795.1 Protopterus annectens
TGTTTGCAGATGGTACTCATTGTGGTCATTATAATCTTAGCACAATTGAAAATCATGCACTTTATGAGTTAAAACATCTATTATCTATTGAAATTAAACCAGCGGATAAGGGGGGAGGGGTAGTAGTACTCAGCAAAGATTTATATCTTTTGCAAATGCTTTTATTATTGAATGATGTTGATGCATATCAGGAAATTACTGCGATACAAATGCAAGCTAAAACTATTTCTGATAAGAGTGCCTGTGATGATTTTTGACCTGTTGATAGAAGGAAGAATAACAGAGGAATTATTCAAATATTTTATTGTTGACATAACTTTGTATCCCTCTATCTATGGACTACCTAAAGTCCATAAAAACCTCTATATCCCCCCGATGAGACCCATTGTCTGCAGCAGAGGCTGAAGTACTGCGCCTTTATCCATCTATGTGGAAAAGGCCTTACAACCAGCGCTTGAGACCTGTGGCAATGTACTAAAAGACACTAATACGTTTTTGTATAAACTGTATGATGTAGTTAGGAATACCACAGAACAGTATTTTTTTGTTACTATGGATATTACATCATTATTTATGGTGATCCCCAATGCTTGGGGCATTGAGAATATCAGGCATCTATTGTTCTCCAAGCAATTTTACTCTAGTGATAAAGTGAGTTTGATATGTTCAATGTTAGAAATTATATTAGAGAATAATGTATTTTGCTTTGGTAGTGACATATACCTTCAGAAGATTGGCGTAGCTATGGGGACTCCATGTGCCAATGGCTATGCCACTCTAGCCCTAGCTGAATGGGAGAGCATCTCTTTCCTGACCAGTCCAACTTTTCAACCATACCTGAAATGGTATACTCGATTTGTGGATGATGTTTTTCTCCTGTGGACAGGCACGTTAGATGAGCTAAATATCTTTATTGAGTTTCTGAATACCACAACATCGTTTCTTAAATCCACTAGTAAAGTGTCTTTAGAAGAAATAGACTTCTTGGATGTTAAACTTAAGAAAAGTGACATCTTAGGTATTCAGACTAGCATATATAGGAAACCGACTAGGAGAAATGCATTGCTGCATAGAAGCAGCATGCACCCTAAATGTGTCAGTAAAATGTAGTAAGAGGACAAATTCTTAGAACTATGAGACTGCATAATGATGATGTCCATCTTCAGTCAGCACTTAATGATTTGGGGAGTGAATTTAAGGATAAAGGTTATTCACATAATATTTTTTGTTGACAGGTATCTGAATTAATGGCAGAGGGTCTTCTAGAGGTAAACCTTTGTTTATGGAATATAGGGCATGACCCTAGTGAACAAAATAAGCTTAGATTTCCACTCACATATACTGGGAATATTGGAACATTCTGTGATGTATTTAAATGGAATTGGAATATTTTAAAGACTATAGGTGAACTAGATGGATTACTGGATGATACACCTAGGTTTGCTTTTAAGAATAAGAAAAATCTTAAGCGTCAACTATGTTACTTAGATAGACAGAATAGTTATAATAAGATGTCACAAAAGAAAGGTACTTATATATGCAGGAATTGCACAGTGTGTCAATATGTGTACTCCTGCTTTAAATACACTCATATAGCTCCAAACTTTGAGATAGTGGCTACACATTACGCTAATTGCAAAACTAAGAATCTAATATAGTTTGCTTTTTGCATAGCATGCACGCCTCCTATGTAGGCAAGACAAATTGTATGCTTAAGGAGAGCATTCAAGAGCATTATAGGGGTATTAATAATCATAAAACTACCAGTGCTCTTTATAAGCACATAGAACAAGAAGATAGTTCACATATTTTTTTAATTTTTTGTTTTGGCTATTTTATCAGAAGGGAAGAGCGGTGGTGACATTAAGAATTGTACTGAAGCTTTAGAACAAAAGTGGATCCTTAAATTAAATGCATATACACCACCTGGTGTCAATGAAATGGTTTCTTTGAAGCCATTTCTTAAAGCTATATATATATATATATATATATATATATATATATATATATATATATATATATATATATATATCTGTGCATATATTTTATTTTATTATATTTAGTTTTATATATATATTTTTGCATATACTTTACATCTTTACTAAAGCAGCTATCCCTTATTCAGTATGTTTTACATACTGTCATTAAGTATGTCTAATATGCAGCTATTTAATATGTTTTATATACATGTACATATATATATATCTATATATATATATTTATATATATATATATATATATATATATAGATATAGATATAGATATAGATATATGTATAATTTTTATTGTCTTTTCACTATATACTGTTTTTAGGCACTGTGGTTTCTTAATGACTTGATTCAATTTACAAGGTGTTAATTGCTTTATGCATTTAAGCTGATAAACTGTTTGTTTGGATGTAGTCTGATGAAGCGACCACAGAGGTCGTGAAAGCGCTTACTTTGAGCTCTTCAATAAAGATTTTTTGCATTTTTTATCGAAGCATTATTGTGTTTATCCTGAACAGTCGTGGTGGTTTAGCCTGCTCTGAGCCCTTCCCTTGTGGTTGTTGGTATACATTTTCTTTTTTTCTTTCTTTTTTTTTTTTCTATGCAAACCATGTCTGTTGCTGTGGCAGGCAACTGAGTAAATGTCAGGTTAATCTCGGTAGGACAGCTGACCATTATTTGCTGTTAATCAAGGAGTCTCTGTTATTGATGGCAGGTGTGTACCCAAGAGGATGTAATGCTGTAATTATATCAAATGCTGCTTCAACACAGTATTAGCTTCAGCTTGTGCAAACTTACACATCTAGCTTCTTGTACATTTTTAATTTGTCATAATTGTTCCCCTAACAGATTTGTTTGTTTTACAATTGAATTGTACAGGTTATAGGTCACATGAAAGGTTAGAAGAGTTTGGAAATGTTTTATTGTGATCTCATTTTTGTATATCACAAATGCCAGGCATTTTAACAGGTGTGTGTACACCAGTTATATGCACTGTATAACACTAATTTATGAAATATGTCCCTAGTTTTGGGCCTTTGTCCTTCCCATTTTGTCAGCCTTTGTCCAGATTTCTTGCAATGACAGGTTGTGAGATATGCTACAGATATATTGCATTTCCTGCAAATAGGCCACTGTGATAACCACTGATGCAATGCAGTTAACCCCACCACAAGTAAACATGCAGATATCGCAATATGGTTGAGAGTAACAGTTGTGTGCATAGTAAAATGGATGACCTTAACATGCCTGGGGTACTGGTGAGCCACAACAGGACAGTCCCATACTCACCGGCTTCAGGCTACTGTCCCACATCCAGACCAGAGGTACCTATGTAGTTGTGGGGGAGAGATATTGTCAGCAGACTCACATTTGACATTGGCACAAGGTGAATGCTACTTTCCTGCACATGTTCAGTGCAAGCTCTGATAGTACACAATTTTACTGTTCTTCACCATAGATGTGCACTTGTGTGCATTACTAAACCCCACCCACAAATGCAGTTTGACCTCATATAAGCATCTAGATACTCTACAGAAGCCAGTGTGACTGCTACATGATTCAATTGATGTGCACTGTGGCCTTACCTGGACACTCCTCACCTGTTGCCTGGGTACCACCCACCTCCACGACCTTGTTTCTTGTGTTGGCTGGTGTGTAGGGGGCTACCCCAAGATTGGCAAGAAGTTCATCTGTTGCTGTAAGTAGGGTCTGTGCGGCAGAAACCCTACCTGTAGTTTTACAGTCCCTGGCCACAGCAGCAGCCCTTTGCTGGGCATGACATATCAGGTCAGATGCATAATGTCTGACCTGATCGTATGTGCGGCCATGGTGGCCAATGTTGTTCACTCTGTGTGCCAGCTCATCCCACAGTGCAGTCTGCTCTCACAGATCCTGTGGCCTATGGGCAAACATCACCCCATGGTGCTAGATGATTAGGTTAATGATAGCCTCATTTTCAGCTGCAGAGTACTGTGGCTGACAGACACGTGGCATGTCACCTGGAAGACGTAAACAGGGAAACACATTACAGGACCTCATACTTTGGTCAACATTCTTTACAGAATCTAAACATCAACATTTTTTATCATTAGCCACCATGTACAACCACATCATACCCCCGTCATCTATCAGCACAGTATGAACTTGCATTGCAATCCTGGTCCTGATGTGACATGTTCCCTGAATGAGAGCCAGTAAGTTGCATAATCCAACATTCATCTTTCACCTTTGTGTCAAGGAATAACAATGTCCATCTTCCTTGCAGATGGGATGGCAATGGTGCTCAAGCTTTGCTTGAATAGATTGTGTAATGGAGCTGGGAGCATATGCCTGAGTTCATGTAGGATGCAGACAGGGATGTTTTCAGGTCCCATGCAGACTTATTTTGTTGCCTTTGAGTAGGCATTATGTACCTGCTTCCTAATGATGAGGGGAGGTGTGTGGGTGCTGTGCATATTCACCTATACTGATAGGATAGGGGGGTGATGTTTTCCCTTAACCTGTCTGCAGCAGGATGGCTATAGCTATGCTGTGTGTGTATTTGGTGTGAATGACCACAAGTATAGGGTGGGTTGGGTTGTTGCCTCTGAGATGGAAAACATATGTGAAGACAGCCTTGTGATTTGCCTTGGTGGATGTTAGCCTTAAAGTGACACACCTGTGACCTTATATGCTTGTTTAGACAAAGGTTGACCTGCTTACAAGTTGGTGCCTGCTCCTAATTGTCCTTGTACAGCCAATAAAGTGACCGATTATGTGGTTTGTGTATTGCTGCTATCTACCAAAGGGGATTACTCCACCATGGTGGAGGCAGATTTTACAAGTCAGGTATTGCTGAGTCCATACAGCTATGTAGGTGCTTATATAGCTGTTTGTATTAATCATGGATACGTCATAACACAGTTGGACACATCTCTAATTTCAACCAGATAATCATGCTTATTCTAGTACCCGTGTTTGTGTCAGGGCATTGCAACAACCAGTAGCTGTGGAAATCTATGTCTGTTGGATGCACTGAAACTAAGATTACACATGTGTACAACATGTATAGCTTATTTACCTGACTTTTTGCATCTTGTGTCTGTTGTTTTGAGGCTTCCAGCTACACCTACTCATACATACATGTGCACATGTAATACCTAATATCCATTTCTGTTCTATGTCAGTATGGCACACTGTATTTACACTCTTCCTGCTCAGTGATACCTCTCGACCTGTTAGAGCAGGACATCTAGAGGATGTCACACATATAAGGGGCAATGGGCCAAAGTTATTGACACTTTGATAATATTGCTGTAGCACACTTAAGTGATTTGATAGCACAGTAGACTTTGCATACACAGAAATACCCTGGAGGACGTCTGACACTCATATGTATGCTAATATGTTCTAATGTCAGTCTTCACAGATTTGCCAGTGATTTGCAGGACATAACCCAACTCTTATGAGTAAATGACTGCAAATGTGAGACACACATATGGTCAGTATACATAACATTGGACAGTTGATTGGTATGACCTAAGTATATCACATGCAGTTCAACACATGTATCACATGCAGTTCAACAGACACATCTGCGACAGTAGTTTACTATGCGCATACTCTGTATAGGTCTCTCAGACTTGTGAGACAAACATGTTTATCATAGCTGTATTCAGAAGTAACATATGGATATTTACGATATCCCAGTAGCTGGCCTAGCAGTGTCACAGTCAGTATTGTCCAACAGATACTCCAGTAGTAGTCATATGTGAGCCATCCTTTCCTGGGGTGATTCAGGTCCATGAGTTATGATCTATGTCACTGCAGACAGATCCAGATGCTATGGCTGTAGTTGCTGATCAGCAATATTATCAGTATAGCAAGTCTTGTTGAGACATATTTGTTAAACTTCCTATTACTTTTTTTTCCAAGTATAGTTTCCGAGTCTTTTTATTTTATTCATGGTGTGCATGTGTGTGTGTGTGTGTGTGTGTGTGTGTGTGTGTGTGTGTGTGTGTGTGTGTGTGTGTGTGTGTGTGTGTGTGTGTGTCTCAGATGTAAGGTATACATCAGTTTTGCATAAGCAGCAGCTTGCCTTTTGTAGGTCATGCTCATGAGCAGCTGATGGCCTGTGCACCAATTGGTGTCCCCTACTTGGTAATTGCATGTGGAACAGCTGTGTTGTTATTCCTATAGCCAATGGCATGCCAACACACTCCTATAATTGAGTGCTTCATGTGGGCATTACCTCTTTTCCTTGCCTGTGAGGAGGACTTTGTGGATGTGTGTGAACAACAGCATCACAGAGGGCAGTAGGAAATACCTCTTACAACTTCAACTGTGGTGACAGCTCAACGACATTGGGGAGAAAGTTCCAGACTTAGGAACAAAATGTAAGTATTGCTGTTATACATCTGGATTCATGCTAGTTTAACAGGGGTTGTGTGGACATGGATATTCTGCATGGGTCTTAGTCTGACAGTGTTATGTGGTTGACATAACTCTCAACTGTAGGGCTATCTGCAGAATGGCCAGAGGTTGGACTCTTATGCTTGGTCTGTTCCTCCAACAGTTGTTGTCCTTGGCAAATTAGTAGCATACCCTGGGTATTGCAGTCAGTAAATGCTAACTTCCATTTCTGTTTCTGACTTCATATCCCTCAGTTAAGCTATGTTACAACAAACCCTGCAACACCAGCAACTTTTTCAGATTGTAACTGTGTTTGGGCTTTTGTCCCCCAATTTTGTCAGGCTTTGTCCGGATGTCATGCAGTAAGAGGTTGATAGGTATGGTATATCATTAGTTAGTGCCTTCCTTCCTTATATCATCCCAGTGATGTAGCAGACTGCCAGACATGTTATGAGGAAGGGTCCATATATATGAGGATAGAGTCTGGACATTCTGTGGTAATCTGTGCAGTTGGGGGTCTGTGTATGTATAGCAATTGTTAACAGACTGTCAGGACTGTGTAGCAGTGTAGTGTGTACATGTTTGTTGCGCTGTATAGGGAGGGGAATACATTTAAGTGTCTTGGCTCCTTTTCTATCTGACTGTGCATGCTGCTCCAGTTTCTGGTGGTCTATCAGCTGTATATGTTTGTAGAGGCAGACTGTAACATGTTCTGTACCACCCCAGGGGTCAGACTACACTGTGTGACCTGGGAAAGTATATGTAGGGGTGCTGTGTGAGTGTCAAACATGATATTTATGTTCACACAGTCATTATACCCTACTGTTCATTTGGCTTACCAGTATGTCACTGTGACTGTGTTGAAATTGGTTGTGGATATGCAGGCTCACACCGGTGACTGTTCTTCACTACTGTTATATCCCTGTAGTGGCTGGTATATTTACAAATGCATGTGTAATTCCCCATAGCTGACTTGGGGTAGTGTTGTGTCAGTCTGACTGTAGTTTGGTAGTGCTTGGTGATATACTAAGCAGCTGGGTGTACATTCCCTACTGTCATGATATGTTTAGATATTCATAGGATGTCCAGTTGTCTGGCTTATATCTTTGTTCTGGTCCCCATAATCATTTTGTATGTCTGACAAATCAATGGGATGGTGTGAAGATATCAGGCACTAACTACTGAGAAGTAATTGAGTCTTGGAGTTGTGCTATTTCAGTCAATATATGTCAGAACATATGATGTTACTGTAGCAACTGTCTCAGCTTATCTAGTCAGGTATTTCAGATATGCCCTTGTTGTCATGGCTTTCTCATCCCACTTTGTCAGGCTTGGTCCAGATTAGTTGAACTAAGGGGTTCTGAGCATGCCTCCCAACTGGCCAGATTGCTGCAGAACATCCAGGTTTATTGCTCATATTTTGTCTCTGTCCCATGATTTATTCTAATTTCTCTGGTAAATCACTTAGATGATTTGAGGATGTCTGTCAGTAAATTATGACATAATTTCAGTTCCAGACATCATATCTTTCAGAACATGTATGCTGAAACAAACCCTGTTACTCCAGCAACTTTCTACATTTCTAAGGACAGTATTTGAAATAGTTGTGGTCCATTGTCCCCCCATTCTTACAGCCATGGCCCAGATTTCTTGCACTAACAGGTTGGGAGGTATGGTACAGAGATATGAGTGCACTACATGTTATGAGCATATATATATATATATATATATATATATATATATATATATATATATATATATATATATAAAATATATATATCTATATATTTTTTTTAATATAGTTTGCATATACACATATCTCCATACATATATATCTGTATAGGTACATATAAAAAAAACTGAGTGGTTTCACAGAGCTTTTTCCCTACTGATGAATGACTCTAGTACATGATATGTTTGAAAAAGCTTTAGAAATTCCTGTAGCTCAAGGGTGTAGTATTACATTACTCTGACTGTAGGGTGCAGGTTCTTGAGCTTGAGACTTAGCAGTGCTGATTATTTTTCTGCTAGGCAGAATAGTGTCTGATGGAGACAGAGTGGTTAAAGCAGGTTTAAGTGGCTTTTTTGCTGCTTACACCTGCACTAATTATTTTAAAAGAAAAGAAAAAAGAGTTATAGGAAAGTGGTCAGAAAGAGGCATGCAGAGGAAAAATAATATGACAAGTAGCTAGGGATGTGCAGGACTGGTATAGAGAAGGTCCATAGCTGTCCATTTCCTAGACAGCAACAGCTGTGCATTGGTACAGAATTTGGAGGTGAATTTGGACACTCAAATCACAGAGAGAGGAGTGAAGACCACAGAAATGTGTTGTCAAGCCAATTGGACTGGATTATGTGTCCAGTGAACACCTGTGCAAAATGGACAGCTTTCTATGGGGCAATAATATTTTGGGGGACAGGTGGCCCTTTTGTTTTCATTAAGGTGAGAGTATGATGTTGGGAAAGTATTGTTGGTATGTCTGAGGAGGTAGGTTGGTTAGGGAGACAGACAAGACACACAGGACAGCAGACAGGGGCAGTGTGTGACATGTTGAAGGTAAACATCTTGGTTGGGAGGGTGTTCAGGAATCAGAGGCCCATGAGCCCCCATATGGATACGGTGGGACTGACATCCCCACCTGTGGCCAGTCACGACTGAACCTTCACAGCACCAACAGGGCTATTGTCCTGTACCTCACATACATATATCTCATACAGTAGAGGCCCCCAAACCAATCCTTGGGGTACACCGTTGTGGATTAATGTACTTATTAGATGTGGGCTCTACTACTTTGACTGAGTGGCTACTATCATTGGGCCATTTAGCTGCCCATCTGGTAACCTACACTTTGGTGCCTAGCTGTGTATGCTTATGTATCCTGTCCACCTGGGGATTAGTGTGAGAGGATTGGGCTAGGTAAAGGTAGGCATTGTTCACCATCTTCCCCTCATCCCTGTGTTTGTTGATCACTGCAGAGAGGTCAATCAGGTTTCACAGGCCTGATCTCCCTTTGACAATACCATGGTGTGTGTGCCCAGCCATTTTGATGTTGCCGATGTCCCTGCTCATAATGTCCTTGATATCACCTCCCATGCCCTTGCAGAGCAGGCTACTTAGGCTGATGTGCATCATATTGGCTGGGTTGGTAGAATGCTCCACCTGTGTGTATAGGGATGACAGTGGCTGTCCTCTGTGCAGGTGGGATGACACCGATGCTCAGGCTGTGGTTGACTACAGTGCAGAATGGATCTGACATCTCATGCCTGTGGTCATGCGGGATGCAGCCATGGCTGGTATCATGAATATGGAGACCTCTGTGTGTTGCTTTTGAGAGGGCATTATAGACCTACTTCCTGATGATGAGAGGAGGGGGTCAGGTGTTGTACATGCACATGTGTACCACTGGGGGGGGGGGACAGGGGTGGTGTTTACACTTCACCTGTCTACAGCTGGTTGCCTATGTCTATGCCATATGTGCATGTGGTGTTATTGACCACCACTACAGAGCAGATTTGTGTGTTGCCTCTGGAATTGCAGGCACATGTGTGGGAGGCCTAGTGATTTGAACAAAAGGTAGAAAGGACCCCAAAACAGGAATCCACAACAATTGAAAGCACAAGCAGGTCTACCACAGGATACAAGTCACAATAAGGCTAAGACCACGAGCAGTTATAGGAAGCAATTTAATCCACAAATCCACAATTCAATGACTGAGCGCTTTCACCAGAAAACCTGGTACCTGGTAAGACTCTGATGATACCAGGTTTTCTGGTGAAAGCGCTCAGTCATTGAATTGTGGATTTGTGGATTAAATTGCTTCCTATAACTGCTCGTGGTCTTAGCCTTATTGTGACTTTTATCCTGTGGTAGACCTGCTTGTGCTTTCAAGGCCTAGTGATTTGCCTTGGTAGATGTCTCAGATTTACACTCAAAGACAGCCTTAGGGTACATCACCTGTGCCATTATTTGCTTGTACAGACTAAGGTGACATTGCTTCCGATGAGGCACCTGTTCCTTCTTGGCCCATCCCGCAATTATTTCCACCTATTATGGCATTTGTGTATTGCTGCTGTCCACCACAGGTGTTTCCCCTACTTTGAGGGAGATGATGTTGTCCTGTCAGGTACTGCTGCGTCCATACAGTTATGTGGGTGCCCACATAGTATTGTGGTGTGGGCCTGGACACTGCTGCTAGTTCCAACAAATGGACATTGGCTGTACCTACTCTGAGGGGGTTATTTGTGTACAGTTCATTCTGTTTGACACTGTAATGGGGGGAGCAGGTGAGATGGTGACCTGAACAGTGATGGCTATGTGGTCAGATATTACCAAGGAGCATGGCACTGTATGAGTACTACAGTGACTACTCATGCTGGTTAGGACCAGATACATGAGATTCCCACCTACCATAGGAGTGTTGACCGGCTGATCCAATGCATTGCCATTGACAAAGCCAAGGAATCTATGTGCATTCATGTTCCGGTGGCATAGGTCAGGCACACTATGGTTGGGTATTTGAAGTCACCCAGGAGCAGGGTAGACAACTGAATCCTGAAAGATTCTAGCAGGTCTAAAACGGGTGTGGAAGGTGTCCATAGTCATGTTTGGAGGCCTGCAGCTAGCTATAAATTGAGTAGGTGTTTGATCAACTGTTAACTGCACTCGGGATGTCACCCATGCAACATACTATTTGTCCAGCCTAGAGGTGTGTATGTGTATGCTAATTTTCAACACTCCACCTACTGTGGCTTTGCAGGCCTCCACTTGGGATCTACATGTATAATGGGATGAGTGACCTGGCAAGGTTTGTGTGCTCTCCACAGCTAGAAAGCAGGTGTCAGTGACTGCACAAATGTCAGCATCCTAAAGGACAAGGTACGTTTGCATTGACATGGGTGTCATGGTAAGACAGCTAGGTCCTGTCAGAGCAAGACATCTGCACAAAGGCACACATCACTGGTGGACAAAAGCCAGTAAACAGTGTCACTTTATGAATCTAGCTGAAACACATGTAATTGCCAGCAAAGACGGTGTCACATTCACAGGTGTACTCTGCAGAATATGACATCTGACAATGAAATGTATGCTAATCTGTTATGACTTCAGACTTTAATGGGTTGCCAGTGATATGCCAGACAATACTCAACTGTCTGAGGCATTGACAACAAAAATAAGGAAGACATGCGATCAGTCTGCAATACTCTGGACAGTTGTCAGGTATGGGCTCAGTATACCACATACAGTTCAGCACACACATCTGCATCTGTTGTGTAGTATACACATACCCTATGTACATCTCTTACATTTGTAAGACAAGCATATGTATCAGAGTAGCATTCACAGGTGACATATGAGTAATTACAACATCCCAAGTAGCTGGCCTACCAGTGACTCCCTCAGTATTGGACAACAGAGACCCAGTAGTAGTCATACATGAACTGACCTTTGCTGGGGTGACCCTGGGGCCAGAGATGTGCTCCATATTAATGCAGGCAGGGCAAGCAGTAATGGCCATAGATGCTGGACAGCAGCATGTGAGTCCAGCAGGTCTTGTTGCGGACAAGTGTCTAATGTCCCATTTGACATCAATGCATCCCCCTTTCTGCATTCCATTACATGCTTACATAATTGACATACCTGTTATAGCGCTCAGGAATTCCCTCACAACAATGTAAATGGTTAGGTTTGTGTAGTCACAGTCTATCTTTGTATAGATGGGTTGAGACCCGTGTTGCATAGGGAGAAGCTTGCCTGTTGTAGGTACTGCTCATGAGCAAGTGATGGCCTATGCACCAATCAGTGTCTCCCACTTGCTACTTTCATCCAGAGCAGCTGTGTTGTCTTTCCATTTGGCAATGCCATAGCAACACAGTGCTATAATTAAAGCCTTCATGTATGCCTTGCCCCTTTTCCTTCCCTGTGTGGAGGACATTATGGAGGTGTGGGGGCTACAGCTTCACAGACAGTAGGTGGGAATACCTCTCAGGAGAGGACATGTGGAGACAACCCAGCAACATGGGGAACAAAGCTCCAGAACTGGGTACAGATTGTAATTCAGTAGTGCTGTTATACTCATAGAGGGTTGCTAATTTAACAGGGTTCATCTGGACATGCATTTTCTGTGTGACTTGAAGTCTGACAGTAATATGTCTCTGACATACCTCTAAACTGTCCTGATGTCCACACACTAAATAGGGGGTTCGCCTGTTATGTTTGGTCTGTTCCACATACAACATCTGTTTTTGTGGAAGCAGTGGGATACTGTGAGGATTGTGGTCAGAGTAACTGTTGACATCCATTGATGTTTCAGACATCATATCCTTCAGGGATGTTATGTTACAACAAAGCCCGTGACACTGTCAACTGTTTCAGTTTGTAACACTATTATGTGAGATATGTCCCTCTTTCTGGCCCCCAAGTATGTCATTCTTTGTCCAGACATCTTGCAGTAAGAGGGTCAGGGGTAAGTGATATTGTTATTTATTGACTGCACTTAAGGTCTCATCCCATTGACTTAACAGACTCCTGGAAGTGGTATGCAGCAGTGGCCATGAACATGGTTTCAAACCATGGACATTCTGTGCAAATCTGTACATATGAGAGTTATGAATGGCTGTCCATTGTGAATTAACTGCCAAGATTGTGTAGCACTGTTGTGTGTAGATGTTTGTTTGGCTGGGTAGGGAGAGTAGCAGATGTGAGTGTCACAGATCCTTTTTCTATCTGACTGTGCATGCTGCTATGACTGCTGGTGGTCTATCAGGTGTGTATGTTTGTTGGGGCAGACTGAGAAAGGTCCTGTAACACCTCAGGATTCCCAGTACAATGTGAGCTAGGCCAGTATCTGTCAGTGTATTGTGTGAATGGGAATCAGCATATGTTTGTTCAAATAGTCATTCTACTCTAGACTTCATTTGGGATACTGGTATGTTGTTGTGACTGTGGTGCACATGGTTGTGGGTGGACATTTATGCACCACTATCTGATTTTCCCTATGGTTTCATCCCTGTAGTGCATGATATATTTGGATATACATGGATAATTGGCCAGAGCTGATTTGGGTTAGTATCATGTTGGTCTTACTGTGGTTCAGAAGATGCTGGGTGACATGGTTGGTGGCTGTCATGGATTTTTCCATTCTGTTACATGACTGCGGTCATATTTCTCCACTGTCCAGATGTCTAGACACTGTCCTGATGTGTGGCACATATATATTGTCTGTTGGCCACAACAGTTGTGAGTTTCTGAGAAATAACTGGGATGATTTGAGCATTGATATCAGTAAATTTTGACATTCATTTGTGTTTCAGACCTGGAATCTGTCTGACATTGTATGTAAAAGAACTGAACCAAAAAGTAGCGTTCAATATACTTGTATTGTCCAAACGGCGAAGTCCAGAACGCTACAATACACCAATAACCTCACGAATAAATGATGTGTTCCACAAGACCACTGGCAAAAAAAACCTGGTAAAGGAGTCATAAAATCTGTTTTATTCCATAAAGTAAAGCGCTTTCACTCACTAAACCGTGAGCTTGTATGTAAAAGCACACCATGCCACTCTAGCAGACTTCTGCACATATGACAGCCATATTTCAAATATATCACTATTGCTTAGCCTTTATCCCTCTGTTTGTTAGGCTTTTTGCAGATATGTTGTAGTAAGAGGTTGGTTACCTGTCTATATATCTCTGTATGACAAACACACACACACACATATATATATATATATATATATATATATATATATTTTTTATATATATATATATATATATATATATATATATATATATATATATATATATATATATATATATATATGGATCTAGGACGTTTGCTCGACTGAGCAAATGACCGAAATCAACGGGCAAGATATTACACGAAAGTGCTTTTCACCGAAGAAGCACTTTCGCATAAGTATGACTGTTGCCAAGTCTGTACTACGGTGCGGGTAAGGGAAATTTCCCTTTTTCCCACTGTAGTGCAGTTTCGGAGGGAGAATATTAAAGTAGAGGGGGCACAGCTCCCACATGGGGATGCAGAGGCCAAGCCCCCTGCTAAAATGTAAATGTAGTGTTTCTTTTTTTTTCGTCACACACTTTAACAAAAGTGCTTTTTCAATAAAAGCAGTTTCGTTAAAGTGTGTTCAGATTTTATGGATTTGGACGTTTGCTCAGTCGAGCAAACTTCTTAGATCCATATATATATATATATATATATATATATATATATATATATATATAGGTATGTGCATACACATATATCTGTCCATAACAGTAGTATAGATAAATAATTCTCTCTTATGTTGAATGACTGTTGTGCATGAAATGTTTATAAACACATTACAATTTTCTACAGCTTGGATGGTGTAGAGGTATGCTGCTGTGATTGTTGTGCTCAGTGTCCTGGGTTTCAGACTAGGAAATGATTATTTTTCTTTATTAATGTTAAATGACCAGAATGAATGATATGTTTGTAAATTCATTGCAGACTCCAGCAGCTCAGATGGTGTAGTGTTAAATTTCTGTGATTGTAGTGCACAACATCCTGGGTTTGAGATTTGGCAAGGCTGATGGTTTTTGTTGCCAGGCAGAACAAGGGCTGATGGAGACAGAGTGATTAAGGCACTTTTAAGTAGTTGTAAGCAGGTTTGCAAGGTTTTGAGTGGTGATAAGTATTGCTAAGAGATGGTTAAACCCTCTTAACTTAACTTAGCACTGCTTACTCCCATTTACACCTGCATTCATTTTCTTTAAAAAAAAGAAAAAAGGGTGATAGGAAAGTGGTGAAATGCTGGCAAGCAGGGGGTAAAACATTATGAAAAGCAGCTAGGGATGTGCAGGACAGGTGTAGGAAAGGGCCATAGCTCTACATTTCTTCAGCAGCAACAGCTGTGCGTTATATGTATAGAATTTGAAATTTACAGCCTCACACCTCACAGAGAGGGGTGTTGGCAATAGATATTTACAGAGTAATCAGTGGGTTGATTGATTAGTTTCACTGTACATAGGGGCAAAATGTAGAACTATGTATGGGGCAATGTTTTTTTTTGCGGACAGATGCCCTTTTTTTTAAGGTGAGAGGAGTGGGATGTTGGGGAAGGGCTGTAGGTATGTTTAGGGAGGTAGGTTGGGTGGGACAGGTTGCATTTGCAGACAGATAAGACAGCAGACAGGGGCAGCATATGACACATAAGGGGGATAAACACATTTGATGGGGAGGGTGGTTGAGAATCTGAAGCCCATGAGCCCCCATATGGATACAGTGAGACTGAGGTCCCCACTCATGGGCAGTCACCACTGCTCCTTCACGGCCCCGAAGGTGGCTGTGCTGGGGGTTGGACAGGAGGGGCAGCCTGCCCCTTGAAGTACACCAGGCGGCCCTCAATCTGGCACAGATGCCCACCCAACTTTCTTCAGATGGTGTTGTGCACCAAACCCTAGACCTGACTGCGGGTAACAGGCTCTTGTCCACACCCGCTCCACGGGGGAAGGGCCCCGTCCCCTGATATGGTTCCACCCAAAGGTGGTGCAGGACCAGTGGATAAGGAAGGCCCGAGTTTGGTCCCAGACATGCTGGAGCCTGGTGCCATGGCCAGATGAGATGGGACAGGCAGATCTGCTGGGATCTGTCTTCCCAAATGTGCTATGGTGTTGAGGTTTTAAAGAATATGTTGGTTTGTCATGAACAACATATTTCCATATTAATTTTAACAGCATGCATGGGTGTTCCAATTAATCCCATAAAACAGATTTGAAACAGTTGCATAGCAAAACAAACACATGCATAAATGGAACAATAGTATGCATCATAACAGCATGCCTGTAACATTGATGGCAACAGGCCACCAACAATGGTATTTGAACAAGGTATGTTAACATGCAAACAATCAGATATATGAACAATAATATAACACAAGTCCCAGCATTAGGTTTGTAGAAAAACAACCTCATAGTATATGAATCTTAGTATTGATCCAGATGAGGGGTGGGGGGAGAGACAAAAAGCCCATTAACAACTGTTTATACTTCTATTTTCCACAATAGTATTGCTTAATACTTTATGGGTCTGCCTTCACTTTACATTGGCCTATGGCCCATAGCTTCTGTAACACAAACATACCTATTAAACTGTCAGTCTGGACCAGTATTGGACAAACTGTGACAACTCTGGGTACATGACTAGTGGGTACTCGTATATGTCAGGGTTACATACCTGGTACAGGTGAGGTACCCTAAACTGCTGTTATGTGAGTGTGCTACTGGCATATTTCAACTGGTTTCCTATCTGTGTCCAGGGTTATTGACAGCAGTGACCACTAGCCATGACAGCATGACACTTGAGAGACATGTACTGGGAAGTATGCATGTTGTATGTACCTATCCTGCTGTCATTTGCAGGCATGTGGAGGGATAGTTGAACAGTTGTACACAGTTTATTAGTATACCCTTTATACAGTTACTATCAACATTTCCTTACCTGTACAACCTGTGGAGAAAATATCTGTTAACACTATCTGACTGTTTTTACATTTATTCCTGATTCCTTGTGTGTAGATATGCACACATCTTAGTAGTACTCCCTGGATTTGAACCATGTCTGGGTGTGCAAAATTAACAACTAAGATATGTCTCATTACACTGAGCTACTGGGGAAGTTCTGTTTCTAGTTTCACTGGTTTCTGTCTAATAGCCTCTTGGTTAGTCTGAACTTGTAATCCTGTGATGCATGCATGACAGATCATTATTGTAATGTGAATTCATCCTTTGGAGTACTACAGTCTGGAAAGCAAAGGTTAACACAAGGCAATGCTGGATGGAACTCATTTTAAACCTTTACATGTTTCTATTTAGGGTTCAGCGCTTAGTGAAGTATATATTTCACATTTCAGTTATATCTTGTTTTATAGCTCCACCATCTACAGATTTCTTACAGCAGATTCACAGAAGAAGCTCAGTTAATGTATGCTGTCACAGCCACATTTGCTGTGAAGTATTTTTATACATTCTAAATGCCTACAACAACATACCAGAATAAACACAACAGTTTGTTTTGGGTAGTTTTATTGCACATCAGTATTAGTCTGTCAAACATTTTTATTTATTCAGTTCACACAGTAACAGTATACCTATTAGCAGTAAGCAATGTACTTCTTCTTAGCTATTTAAACAACATACTGCAAACTAGATTTGTACTCATCAGCCTGTTGGCACAGCCTCAGCAGTCTGTCACCATGGGCTTTGATGTTCATAGCCCTCTCTCCTGCAGTTGTAAAGGAGAGAAACAAGTATTATGCATACCTATCTATCACATTCTGAGGCTAGTATTTGCTACAACCTACTTGATAGTGATACTTACTCACTACTGGAGCATTCTGTGCCTGTGCATCTTGGATTCACTGGGCCAAGAGTGTCCTCTTCCTCCGCATTAGGTCAGCATAGTGGTGCCATACCAGCTCACCAGTATGGGGGATACCAATAGCACTGGTGAGATCACATGTGAGATGGTCCCAGGCTTCCGTTTTGTATTGTGAGCTCTGCTGACCCTGCAGCAGTCTCTTGTCATGGTTTTTGACAAGGAGTCCAGCCATAACCCTGGACTCCTAAATGCTCTAGTGCTGCATCCAAAAGTGCGCTCCCACTCCAATGCTAGACATGTTCCTGCAGAGATCAAACTAAACAGGTTATGACTGTATTCTCACCTGCACAGTTTAAATAAGGCCATATTCTCACCGTTTGCCATCATTGAACCATTTAAAAAATGCTGAGCACAGCTTAGCAATGCGCAAACCTACTAAGCTGGGTTGAACAGTGCTTAATTGGGTAATTGATGAGAACTGCTTAAAAGTGGGGAAATCCACTTAGCTGAGCTACCTGCTGCTTAGCAATCATGTGTAAATGATGCTTAAACCTGGTAAGCATAGCTGGGCATTGCTAACCATTGCTTACTTTTAATTTTAAAAAATATCAGGATGATGGCTTCATTTAGTAGGTATATATGATTTACTTTACATGACATCTCTCTATGTGCTTTCATTACATTAGCAAGGGGTGTGACTATACTGTATGGGACACTTGTGTATACATGGGTGATTTCCCATGTTATATGCACTCACACTTCCATTTTACACCAGCTACACTTCCCTGTTTGACAAAAAACAATTACTACATAATTTAAGTGTAAAAAATAATTTTAACACTGCTTTCCCATATAAAAATAACTTATCTCTCTTGGCACTCAAACCATGAATGCCTGCATGTAAAGCTAGGACTCTAACAACTACACTATCTCAGCTTCAGGTGTATATTTTTATTTCTCTCCTATGAGATGTTTAAGCAATGCTAAGCGGAGGGCCATAATGTGCACACCTGCTAATCTATGCTTAAACATTTCTTAGCATGTACAAATATATATATATATATATATATATATGTATTATATTAGTGTTATATTATTATGTTATATAGTGAGTATTGTGGTTTTCTGACAAGTCATTGAGGATTGCAGTCAGAAAATAATGGCATACATTTGACTTCCAGGCTTCTATCCTTCAGAAATTCATGCTAATGCATATCATGTTTTCTATCCACTTTTCTAAGTTTGTGAGGGTAATATTTAAGTAGTGTCCCTGGTTTTAATGTGTTGTCCCCCCCATTATTTGTGCATTTGCCCACATGGACTGCTGTCAGGGAATATTGGCATACATTTGACTTTCAGACTTCTATCCTTCAGAAATTCATGCCAATGCATGTCCTGTTTTCTATCAACTTTTCAGGTTTGTGAGGGCAATATTTCAGTACTGTCCATTTTTACTGCTTTGTCCCCCCATTATGTGTGCCTTTGTCCACATGGACTGCTGTCAGGGAATAATGGCATACATTTGACTTTCAGACTTCTATCCTTCGGACATTTCTGCTAATACATGAGTTGTTTTCTATCAACTTTCTAAGTTTGTGAGGGCAATATTTAACATGTGTCACTTTTTAGGGCTTTATCCCCTATTATTTGTGCTTTTGTACACATTTCCTGCTTTAGCAGGTTGTGAGGAGTCATACTGCACTTTTACAATGCAGGGGGTGTGTCACAGAACCTGTCACACAGCCTCTGCATTTCTTTCCTGCTGCCATATGTATTTCAGTGTCCACAGATACTGAAATGATCATTTATTTTATTTCAGTGTCCGCAGACACTGAAATACTGGTATAATATTAGAGAAATTCTCTAATATTATGCCGTATTTGATTAGAAAGTGCCGTACAGCACTTTCTGAGTGCAGAGGCATGTTCAATGTCCGTGCACTACTTGAACATGCCCCCTGCACTCGTTCACAGTTTGTGTCCATTTAGCCTGAACAGCAGCACAACTTCATGAATATGCAAGGTGCACTGCTATGGATACATGAACACAAGCCACTCCATGCAGGAATAGCATTATTCCTGCGTGGAGGTTATTGAATCCAAGGGTCTGTCTTTCTGCAAGAAAATAGACATGTTGCCTGTGGGTCAGGAGAATTTACAGTCACTCAAAAGTGTGCTAAAAATAGAAAAGGCACAGTCAGCATGAGTGGATGAATATGATAAATTTCATAAATATGTTTAAAATGAAGAGGATTATGTGGAAACAGACCTAAATCTTTGGAGAAACAGATTCAAAATGTCTCAGTACAAGTCATCTCAGAGCTTGCAGAACAAATGAGAGACCAAGACGTCCAGCGTCCAAGATTTAATATAAGCACACCCACTGATAAAAGCAGCAAAGCTTTTGAGTTCAAACTCTTTTTCAATGTATGACATACAATGTGTACAACAGCGCTTAAATACAGAAACACCAGAAGAAGAAGTTACTTAATATGCAAAAATAAGAAATAAAAAAAATATATATATATATATATATAGAACAGGCATGTAGCTGATATTGCTATGGGTAGCTTATTTACCATAGTAGCATAAACAATTATTCAAATATGAGCAAGAAAGTCTTTTAATAATAGCTCAGTTACCAATGGAAAAGAAAAAGCAAACCAATTCCACGGATGTACTGACACTTATTAAAATGCAATCACTGAATGTATTAACGCTGAGAGACTGGCATTTGCAAAAATCATCAACAGTGAAAGCAATTCAGTCTTTTTATTCTTTCTTGGAAGAAATATACTGTGGCCAGTAATTAATATGAATGCCTAACTGATTTTATTAAGTTCAAGGAAGTAATGTATCTTATACATGTAAATTATACCTTGTACCCTAGAAATCAAAATGATAGACACAAGTGCAAATGTGAAATTGCATTAAAGTCTATATTTCCACAACATGGTCTACTGTAATTCTCTTATCTGACGATTCAGAACACAGATGTTAGAAATTTTTTGTATTAAAGTGAATTCAGATATATAAAAATCATGTCCTACCCACATGCTTTAGACTGTAATAGCTCAAAAGTGTTGTTATGTTTTATTTTTGTATGCGCTGTTTTAACTTCTATATAGCTAATGAACAAGTCTAAAGGACTATCAAGACATTGATGCACCTCACGAGAAAGAGTTGTAATACAAGCTATGTGAGCTGCCATCTTGAATGCAGTAATATTCCACTAGAGGAACTCAATCTATTAGTAGCTCAGCTGTTAATGATAAAAAACTGGAAAGCAAATTACTTTTTCAATAATGTTGATGCCTGAAAATCAGTATTAAATAAATGAAGTCTAGACAGAAAGAAATCAGCAGGAAAGAAATGCTAATATGATAGCATCTGCAGAAGACTACCAGATTTACAAGCTGTAGATACGTTAAGAGTAAAAAGAAGTTATGGAAAATGTACAGCCTGAAGGCAAGCGGAAGAAGTAACTAAAGCAGGTGTAGGAAGATCCTGTGTAGTTTGTGATAAAAATGGAAAGCTATATACAAGAAATTGTAGACATATGCAGAAGTTAAATATGTTGAAGTTCAGAATGACAGGTAGCACAGAGGGTTAAGGTTCAGAGCAACTAATGAACTGCTTCCTGTAGTCCAGCTAACAGACTTTCATATTTCTTCCATTTCCATTGTTGCATATCTAGTCAGTGCCTCTGGGGCACATTTTAAAAGGCCTCTTACGTTCAGTAGGTTTACCTGGTTAATTGATATATAAAATAAATATAAATATCAAAAAATGTGAGAAGTGCAATCTTCAAGAGTTGAAAAGAGACATTAGCTGCACTTTCTAGATGAGCTATAGTGCAGAAAGAACTTTGCAAAAGGAACAACAGATGTCCAGAGAAATATATATATATATATATATATATATATATATATATATATATATATATATATATATATAGAGATATATATATATATATATATATATATATATATATATATATATATATAGAGAGAGAGAGAGAGAGCAGTCTTGTTAAATATTCCGGGTATGATAGCCCACTGAATAAGCCAAACAGATATATGAACAGTCGCAGAGCTAACTGTGACACCAAGGCTGAAAATGCACATTTATTAAAGCATCTTTTGAATGGTAAAAAATGCCATGGCATACAATGTGTAGCATTACGCTTAACTTAAAATGACCATTTTAACAAATCATGAGATATCATGGGCGGCACAGTGGTGCAGCGGTTAACGTTGTCGCCTCACAGCAAGAGGTTCTCCGGTTCGATTCTCGGCTGGGGTGCCTTCTGTGTGGAGTTTGCATGTTCTCCCTGTGTTCGCGTGGGTTTCCTCCGGGTAGTCCGGTTTCCTCCCACATTCCAGAGACATGCATCTGGAGCATTTCTCCCCGGGCCTCTGCTGAAAACAGGATCTGTGGAACCTAGTCGGACTTTCCCGGTCAACAAATGATAAATAAATAAATAAAATAAATATCATTTCACTATGAATGGTTAAGTTATCTGTAGACAAAGCTACACCTGGATAAACATAAATGGCAAAAGCTTCATCTAGACAACAACAAAAAGTATGCATCATTAAGTGTTGCAACAGAAATTAATGATTTTATCTTATTTATTTATTTTTTTTTTATTTAAGCTGAAAGAGGTCAGTGTGTTGGAGTTTATCTAACTGTGATCAACAAGTTGCAACACCCATCAACTTGACACTTGACCACTTATTGGGAAGCCTTATACAATATATAACACACACACACACACACACACACACACACACACACACACACACACACACACACACACACACACACACACACACACACACACTACACTCTCTCTAAGACCAAGAACACTGCATCAATGAGCCAAGACAATATCCCTGGATGCCTTCTAAATAGCATGAAACATGATCTATCAGGCCCTCTGGAATTATTATTAACTGCTGCTTCCAAACAAGATTCATTTCTCGTGAATGGAGAAAGGCAACAGTCATCCCTCTGCACAAAGGTGAGCCATCTACAGACCCTGGAAACTACAGACCCATAAGTCTCACTAGTTTTATATGTAAAGCCATGGAAAGGATTATCATGGAGATGATCAATAGAGAAATAGAAAACCTCCAGACACTGGACTCAACCCAGTTTGGTTTCATAAAGGGCAGATCATGCCTACTCAACCTGGTGGACTTCTCTAAGAAGGTCAACAAAATCTGGTACCAATGGTCAAAAAAGCAAGACTGGTGCTAAATTAGCGTACCACAATTTATTGAACGCTTTTGTCAAAAGACTTCATCAGAAACACAATCAAATTTAAAAACATCATTTAAATACTCGATCCAATTAAACAATTAACCCATCAATGTAAAATTTAAAAAGACAAACCACTAAAATACATAGAAATACAAACAAAAACTTTAACTTAATTTAAATATGCAATTAGATCAGCATCTTTGTTAAGATTCAACTTTCTATATTTTAAAAAGCATTTAATATTGAGAGCCTCATTTAACCCAGGCTTCTTGTCAGCCCCAAGTTTAATTTTCCATATCGTTTCTCTTTGTTCAAGAAAGTTCTTGAAATCTCCACCTCTCAGGTCCATTTCAACAACTTCCAAAATGGTGAAAAGAAACTTCTTATATTTCATACATTCCAAAGAATGTTTACACAAGGCATTTTTAGGTTTTAGGATCTTTAATCTTAATGCTATAAATATGCTCCCTAATACATTCTCATAAGGTAAGTGTAGTCATACCAATGTAAAATGCAGAGCAGCCACTGCAGAAACTAATGTAAACTAACTCCCTAGTTAGACAATTAACAAAACCAGGAACTTCAAAGGTAACCTTAATGTGTTCCAACATAACATAGGGCCCTTCTAGAATATATCTACAAAAGTTACATTGTTCACATTTGTGCATGCCCTTTTTGTGTGTTAAATGTTGGTTAACTTTACCTCCAAAATGATCATTTTAACTATTGCTTCCAAACAAGCTTCGTTCCTCGTGAATGGAGAAAGGCAACAGTCATACCTCTGCACAAAGGTGAGCCATCTACAGACCCTGGAAACTACAGACCCATAAGTCTCACTAGTCTTATATGTAAAGCCATGAAAAAGATTATCATGGAGATGATCAATAGAGAAACAGAAAACCTCCAGACACTGGACCCAACCCAGTTTGGTTTCATAAAGGGCAGATCATGCCTACTCAACCTGGTTGACTTCTCTAAGAAGGTCACCAAAGCAATGGATGAGGGCAAAATTGCTCACAATGCCTACCTTGACTTGGCCAAGGCATTTGGCACAATACCCCACTCGGGCATTGCTGACAAACTCAAGAGGTTAGATACAAACCCATATGTCACCCGTTGGATAACCAACAGGCTCACAGACAGGACCCAGGAAATTTGAATTGGGGAGTCTATCTCTACAAAGAGGACAGTCACAAGTGGAGTCCCTCAGGGATCAGTCCTTGGACCACTAATTTTTGGCATTTACTTCTCAGAAGTCAAGGCTAATGTCAGTGGTCTCTGGCTGACTAAATTTGCAGATAATTGCAAATTAGGAGGTGCCATTGAATCTTACACTGACACAAATGTTCTACAGGAGGGGCTGACACAGACAAACAACTGGTGTCAGAGTCATGGACTAAAACTTAATGCCAAGAAATGCATAATAGTATCCTTTGGGAAGTCATTCATCCCTGGTAACTATCATATTGACAACACACCCCTTAGAGCTGACCCAGTAGTCAGGGACTTAGGGACACACATAGATAGTAATCTAGCCTTTGTTCATCACGTGTCTACAGTGGTGAGGAAATCATTCTGTGTTGCATACCTTATTAACAAAGGTATGGCATCTAAGTCCAAGGAAGTTGTTGTTCCACTGTATTCGGCATTCATCAGACATATCACTGAGTAGAATGCCCCCTTTGGTATGTTTTTTTTATAAACAGGGACTGGTTGTTAATTTCAAATGCAGACCGGAGTGTCCTGTTTTTTTTTTTTTTCTTTGTAGCTGAAGTTGTGTTCATTTCCTAGGATATGGACTAACTCTCAGGTGCAGGTGATAGTATCCCAGTTCCTGGTTATGATATTCCTAATGGGGACCATGTCTCTGGATATGGGAAGTTGGAAGCTGAGAGGGAGGTCCCTTGCATCTATTTCTTTTGCTTTATATTCTCCCACTGCAACCTCAAAGCCTCCTGCAGAATGCTTTTGATTGTAATAACTCAAAAGTGGTGTTATGTTTTATTTTTGCATGCGCTGTTTTAACTTCTATATAGGTATAGGTGAAACATCCAGAAAGCTATCCAACAGAGTTAAAGAGCACCTTGCTGTTGTCAGAAACCATGACTGCAAAAATGTTTGACTAAACACAACATTTCTTGCAAAGACTTCACAGCTTTCCACTTTTTCATTCTCGAACAGGTAGTGGACTTTTTTGAGGACAGTGATACATTGCTCGAAGTTAAGAAACTGTTCTGGCAGCTGAAAGTTAATGCTGAATAGCGACCAGGGCTTAATGATAATATGAACATTTGATGTGCTCTGCAGTGTTTCAGGTAATCCCCAACTCCAGGTACTGGACCACTATCACCATTGTGTTACAACATGCCAGGAGTTTGAATTGTTAGTTGCCTTTTATCAATTGAAGTCTTGAAACTTCAGATCTTTTAATGGAGATCTCCATACAGCATGGAAAGGGAAGAGTTCCCTTTTCTGCACTGTAGTGCAATCTCGGAGTTGGTATATTTAAGTAGCGGGGGGGGTGCAGGGGGGGTTTGACCCCCCCCCACTTAGAGCATTTAAATGGTTTGATTTTGTAGGTTGTTGTGTTTTATTACATTTTCAGTGTTTCAAGACTTCAATTATATGGTATCGACCATATCAGATTCGAAGTTTTGAAACTTCGATAATGTAATATAGACCTCAGCGGATGGTAGTGGTCACCAAATTTATTACTAAACTATAGAGCTACCAATGTAAAGAGTAGCTGATATAGCAAGGAGCTTTGCAGAAGGAGTTTGTAATGTCAGGGGAAGAGAGTAAAACATTTTGAAGATTACTCCTCATGGGCTTACACAATGTGACTTAGGAAAGCCCCTCGTCTATATTAGATGATCAAACTTTTAAAAGTTTGAACATCATATGGTTGACACCATATGATCGAACTTTTAAAAGTTCAAAAATCTAATAAAAAAAAAATAAACGACAGAAAAAAAATCTACCTGAACATTGTAAGCAGGGGGGCAAGCCACCCTGCACCCCCCACATCCCCTGCTCTTTAAATATACCAACTCTGAGATCGCACTAGAGTGCAGGAAAGGGAAATCTTCCCATTCCGCATGGTACAGAGATCTTCGTTGAAACGTTCAAACTTTTAAAAGTTCGATCATATCGTGTTGACCATATGACATTCAAACTTTTAAAAGTTCGATAACGTGATATAGACCTGAAAACCCCAGCTGTGTGTAATGTTTGGAAGAAAGGGGCCAATGTGAGATTGTTATACCCAGTGAATTTGTAGGTAGTGTTGAAAAGACAAATGTACTTGGTATGCATGATGGAGAATGCAATAAGCATATATCATAATGTGATGAGAGGAATGAAAAAATGATGAATGGTGTCACTAGGACCTAATGATGGAGAAGGTTGCATTGGGAGGAGTGAGATGAGCCCATGAGTCAGAGTACAGGGCAGCATCCATAGAGATGGAAAGAGGCCCATGGTATGGAACCAGCAGTAGGTGGACATGCGAGTCAAAAGGTTGGTCAAGCAAATGATATAATTGAAGCAGAAGTGAACAGTGACTTGCCAGGTGTTAATGGTGCCTGTGGAGAGGAAGGCCCTACTATACTGAATAATTAACAATAAGAGGGGGCGGGGGGGGAGAGACCTTGAACTGATGAGGAAAACTTGCAAAGACCTGGATATTCATAATCTTAGCGATTAAATGTCAAAATTAATGAGAGGGAAAAAGGGAAGAACTGCAGATGGAGGTATGGAAAAACATAAATGAATATCAGACCAAAGAAAAGTGTCCTATGGGCAAATAGGCCAAAAAGGAGTTGAAGTGGGTCATGCTTTGTAGGAAGCGGAAGTACAGTAACCAAATTTGTGTAAAAATGGAGTATGGGGGTCTTATTCATGTTTAACTGATGACCTGCTCACAAAACATTTTCTTCTGCTTGTTTTTTTTTTTTTGTCTTGCTAGAGTGAGGAAATGTATATTCTAGTGCCAGTGTACAAGAACAATTCAACATTCACAACTGTGGGGAATATAGAGATATTAAACTCCTTCCATATTGCATGAAAGTCCTGGACAGGATGATTGATAAATGAATAAGCAGAGTAGCTGAAAGTAATATGGGAGATGAGCGGTTCAGATTAAGACCAGGATGCAGCAAACTGACGCGATGTGTGCAGTGAGACAGCTAGTTGAGAAGAAGATGGAGATGAGGAAAAAAACTCATGGTATGGGAACAGGCATTCCTAGACTTGGAGAAAACATATGACAATGTCCTAAGAAAGCTAATTAGGGTAGTCATGTGTTGTTTGTAGAACTACAAACATTGGTATAATTAGGTCATGCTATGAACAATGACCCAAATGACACAAGTCAGACTCACAGAAGGGTTGCCATTGTAGCAGGTATGCATCAGGGTTCAGTTCTGAGCCCAGTAGTGTTCATACTGGTGATGGAGGGGAGAGATCACCAAAATTGTTGCATGCAGACAGTGTGGGATTACAAGCAAACTCTGAACAGGAACTTTGTCACATTAGAGAAATGGAATAAAAAACGTAAGACAGGTAGGATGAAACTGAGTACAGACAAGATAATTGTCATTTTAGCAAATGGAGAAAATCAGAAGAAGCTGAAAACTGGCATAGAAGGGGAAATAGTGGAACAGGTTAACAGCTTCAAGTATCTGGGAGTGCTAGTTGAAGAGAAAGGAAGTCTGAATGAGAAGACCAAAGCTAGAATCAGACGTGTTGCAGCCAACTGACACAAAGTGTCAGGGATAATGTGTGACAGAAGAATGCCAAAGGAGCTGAAAAACAAGGTGTGCAAAACAGCAGCATGACCAGTACTGCTGTATGGTACAGAGATCTGGAGACTAAAGGCAGATCAGTTAAGGAAGCTAGAGTTGATGGAAATAAAGTGCCCAAGATGGGTGGTAGGATACATACTGTGAGACAGATGAAGAAATTATATCAGAGCACAAACCACAGTAGCTTCACTTGTGTAGCAGGTCAAAGAGAACAGATTACAGTGGTTTGGGCACATGTGCAGGAAAGAAGAAAGATAATTTGTATGGGAAGGAATTATTCTGCTAGAAAAATATCATTACGTTTTTCATTTATTGCTAGAGGGATACAGGATGTAGAACTGTATGAAAGACCTTAATTTGTATAAGTTGTATTGCTCATTTGTTAACACACAGTGATGAGCAATAAGTCTGTGTGTGTGTGTGTGTGTGTGTGTGTGTGTGTGTGTGTGTGTGTGTGTGTGTGTGTGTGTGTGTGTGTGTGTGTCTGTGTGTGTGTGTGTGTGTGTGTGTGTAAGTGCTTTTGTGTGCATGTGTGCGTGTGTGCGTGTGTGTGTATGTGTGTGTATGTGTGTGTGTGTGTGTGTGTGTGTGTGTATATATATATATATATATATATATATATATATATATATATATATATATATATATATATATATATATATATATATATATATATATATATATATATATACATAAGAAGATTAGGGAAGCCATTAAGGTAGGATTCAGAGTATGTAGGAATAAAAATAGGGATCTAGATAAAGAGGCTGTTCAGTATCAATGCATGATAAAGGTAATAGAGGTAGACTAGAAGTGTGGAGAGATGGATATGTTGATCAGACGGTGTAAAACAATAGGTGGGAAAGTTGATATGGGGGAGGGACTGTTGTTTAGGCCAGACTAATAATAATACCTGGTGATGGTAGCATAGAGCAATTTGAACATTTTGGGTAGGTAAGAAAGAGACTTTGGGAACATATTGAAATTAAGGATGGTAATGACTAACTGGCCTTGAGGTAGTCATTAAAAAGTGCTTCTGATTAGAATTGGTGACTGTAAATTGTTATTAACTCTACAGGAAAAAGGTTATTTGCTGGTGTTACCTATTGCCAATGGGATAATATGACTAGAAGGAGGAGATTAAATAGTAAACAAAGGGGAGAGAGTTAAGCTGAATATTAGATATGCATCTAAAGGTTACTAGGATTGCTGTTTCTGAATAAGAAGCTGGTGATGTCTGGAGCCTCTATTGGTCAGGTGGAAACATATTTGGGGGGTGGGGCTTCCTATCCAACATCCCAGTGGGCCTAGCTCCAGAGGGGAAACAGGGAGATATGGGAGAGAAGTGGGAGGAGTGATGAGTAAAGCTATGTGGAACAGAGGTAAAAGAAATTTGAAAAAAATGGAAGAGAGAGAGAGAGTCCTGAGGTTAGTGAGAAAGTGGATGTGACAATGTCTCAGGAACTGAAACTAAGTAAACATAACCAGAAAAGTTAGAAAATAGTGTTTTACTATTTCAGGCTAAGCTGGCTTAAGGGGGAAATGGGTTACAGATCCTGGTAGGAAGGGAGGGGGAGGTATGATGTAACAGTACTGGGAAATGGACAGTGATGGAAGGTGGGTTGATTGTTGAGAAAAGCATGAAAAGTGGTGCTTGTAATGTATTATGAAGGGAAGAAATATCAGAATGGCATGGTGGATGACTGCTTAAAGATAAAGGAGGTTAGGCAGAAGAATGACAGGATAATGAGAGGATAATTCTGTGAAAGGTTTTAATACTGTATTAGATTCATAGAGGAATAGATTATTTGGAACATATGAGATTGATATGGGGAGCTAGCAATTATTCACTGAAGAGATTGAATGATAGATGAAGGGCAAAGTAGGAAGATGAAGCTGCATTTACTTTCTCGGTGGATAAAAAGAGACACATAAGCAGGTTGGATCAAATTTTGTTGGAGGAGATGACAACTGGAGAAATGGGGATACAGGGGTTAGAGAAAAGGGATCTCCTTGATCACAGACTGGTCATGGTAGACTGTGAGAAAAAGAAGGGGATGGAAAAGGGTTGGAGGTGGAATCCAAATCACTGGAGGGGGTAGGGGCAAATGAAGTGGTCAGGTACTGAGGGGAAATAGAGCTGAAGATGGTGGAATAGGAATAACTGAGCGATTTCAGGTAAAGGCCACACGGGGAAGGAAACTGATGGAGAACAGGCGGGAGATGGAGCATAGACTGTGAGAGCTAGAAGAAAGATTGTAGAAGTAGATTAAAATCTTGGGGATGTTTTCTAAGAAGAAAACAAGATGCTCAGAGGTCAGATGCAAAAATAAAGGAGTTTAAAGTGGAAGCAGAACTTGCTAAAACAGGGGTACAGTAGTGAGGTCATAGTAAAAGAAATATAAACCAAAATACCTGGAAGTTGAAGGACAAGGGGGAACAGTGTGGATTATGGCACTGAGATCATCAGAGAGGGGGAGTGTAGTTAATAGACATATGCATATTAGAAGAGTATTTCAAGCATTTTCTGGGTGGCTATGCATACAGAGAGATAGAGAGTGGGGTTTGGATTTTAATGAATGTAAACGTGCAGTGCTTGAGAAGGAATATGTGTGTGTGTGTGTGTGTGTGTGTGTGTGTGTGTGTGTGTGTGTGTGTGTGTGTGTGTGTGTGTGTATGTGTGTATACAGAGAAAGAGATAGTGGGAGTGGATAGTAAAATTGAGGCAGGGGAAATTAGAAATCCCATTAGCTATATGAGGGTGGAAAGGCCAGAGGAATCTCCCATTCATTTTTATAAAGTTGGTAGGGATAGAATTAAGGGGAAGACAAGTTGATATTTCATGAGGTGTTAGAGGGGAATGCCAGACTCTGTGTGACACTTCAGCCATGGCTTTATCCAAGGATAAGAGAGAGGTGCAAGACCTTGCAAATTATATTTGTATGATACTGATACAAAACTAGTTACTGAGGTGGTGATACAAAACTAGTTAGTGAGGTGTTGATACAAAACTAGTTAATGAACTGGTGATGCAAAACTAGTTACTGAAGTGGTGATACAAAACTAGCTACTGAGGTGGTGGCTAAGTTAAAAAGCTGTCTGGGGAATATGATAGCAGTGGGCCAAGTGAGTTTTTTGAGATGGAGATTAACCATTGGAGGATGCTTCTTAATTTTGTAGAATGGGCATTAAGAGAGGGTAAGGAGAAAACAGAATATATTGTTGGATCTACAGAAAGCATTTGCTAGTGTTGGTTGGTAGCATGTGCTAAAGCAGTTTGTTATTGACTGAAATGGAAGAATTTTATTCAGGTGTTATATAAAAGGCCCCAGATAAATATATTTATGAATAGCTGATGGTTGGCTAGGATTCAGTTTGTAAGAGGGATAAAACAAGAGTGCCTTTTGTCACTGGGGTAGTTATGATTCTAGCTGAGAGTTTACTGTGAAGAATAAGGATAATAATACTAGGACACCAATATTTGAGGGAGTCACAGGGAGAAACACTGTTCTGCAGGTAATTGCATGATTCTGTTTGAAGATGTAGAGAAACAATTGCCAGAGATATTAGATATTGCTGTTAAGTTTGGGGAGGAATTGGCCCTTTGTTTTAACCCCAAGAAGTTGGCAGTGATCCAAATATGAAGGAGCTGAAGGGTAGAATGGATTTGTCTTGAGCAGATTGGAAGAAAAGTACTTAGGATTGAATGCTTATGTACCGTGGAGGATATAGAGGTTAGACATTGTGAAATATGAAGGAACTCATTAGTAAATTACTGCAGAGGTGAATGACTTGAGTACCATCATTGGAGGAAAGAACAGACATAGTAAGCAGTACAGGTTTACTGCATACAATTCATTTAGCAAGATATACTGTAGTTAGCCTACAGGCAAGAGCATAAGGGAGTTACAAAAGTCATGCAATAGGTTTACTTGGAGGAGAAGCAAGATCAGCTTTTATAAAAACTAGATAAGAGTCGGAAGGAAAGTTGAAGGGTGCAATATGTGCATGTGGGTGGGGAACGTATAATGATGTAGAAAAGTAAAATGTTTTTATAGGTGTGTAGGAGAAAGGGGTGCAAGAAAGGAAATAGAAAAACTGAAGGAATATTAAGAAAGGAAGAACACACTTTGGTTGAAGGATGATTTTTTGTCAGAAAGCGTGTGTCATTGCTAGGAAGATATAAATGTGTGGCCCAGTGGGGGATGTAGACTGACATTTAGTATACAGGTGATATAGAAACTGAAGTGAAAGGGATGGTGGCCAGGTGGTAAATAGTGGCATTAGGAACCAGCAGTAGTTCAGTTACACATGTAGCATTAGTATGAAGGGGAGAAAGGTAATGGGGCGTAGTGATACGTATGTGAGTAAAGGTTTGTGCTAAACCTGTAGAAATGAGTTGAATCCTTAGCCTGTATGAGGTGGACTCAGAGATGGTTAGATGAAAAAGGGAGACAAAAGTGGAGTTGCAAATGGTAGCGAAGGATCTTAAAAGAGAAATAGTTAGCTACTGCAGGGCTTTAGATTCTGGAATTATAGAGAATGGCCAAGATAAGTTTGGGTAAGGTAAAAAAAAACATGGGGGGGGGTTAGTCGGATGGTACAGAGATGAAAGTTAAAAGCAGTAGATAAGAGGAGTGAAATAAGTGGTAGTGAGAGGCAAAGAGTAAGGTGATTAGAATGGAAGAGTTTTGACTACAGATGGCAAGGGTGAGACCCAGTGGATACATTTCAGAACAGGATTAATTCTTAAAATACACAGTGAGGTAGCACTCTTATGTAAAACTTGTCTTTTCATGGCCTGAGTGAGTAATAGAGATGAAATAAAGAACTAGACGGGATTATCCAGTCTCTGGGGTCTGGAGGTGGTAGTGAAGAAGGCAAATTATAATTCTACTCTTTACAAAAGTTGAGGAGAGGTGTGGGCATTTCAAATATTTCCTTATGAGTATCTCTACCAAATATAGAGACAAGCTGGCTGTGACAAAGGATGACCTGGAGGCAGTGGGTACTAAGAGTGATGTGTGATCCAGATGAGAAATCTGAAATTAAATGCCCTTTGGGAGACTCCCAAGACAGGCATATGTAATAGTCAGCAATTCGCCTTTGGATAAAAGATAGCATGAAATATATTAAAAAGCAGGCAGACAAGTATAAAGGGGAATTCACACCTCTTCACTCTTAACTCATCATCTATGGGTGGTATGGAAGGATGTAATGCAATGGGTTTTAAGTAAGATGAAATAAACACTGGGAACTGAGAAGAAGGAATCTAACTGCATACACAGCATGCACAATTATGGAAAAATGTATTACATGAAGTATGAGGCACTGTTTTGCAGCTATTGCTAGCTACTTTTCACATTAACTGCATTGACTAGGAAGATATGCATGTGTGGCCCTGAATAAAGTTCCCTGGATAAAATATAAATATGAAATTATTTAAAAGGTGAACCTCAGAGTTTATTAGCTTATCTGTCACACTAACAGGATTTTTCTAAGTAAACGTGGTAAATAAAAAGGCAATATTTTACCAGGAATTTCAGAGCTTGTTAATCAAGATGTATAACAGGGTTTAATCAAGTGAATTTCTGCAGTGATACGAATTTATGTTTTTTTCCTTGACTAGAGTGCCAAATGAGGTGCTCTCTCAACTGTACCACTTGGGTGAGCTAAAACCAGTACTTAAAAAAATATACCTTGGGGTCGAATCCCTCACTCACATAAGAATAGCAGATATTCCCTGTGCTAGAAGTTCAAGTTGGACTAACTCTCAGAGAAACTGCAAAGATGTTTTAAACTTTGTCCAACAAAAATTAGATTATCTTTTTTCAGGCATCCTAAATCGAAGCTGTCACCAAACGTGTCTAACTCAACTGCAACAGAAGCTCAGTTGGAGAAGGAATTGAGGCTTGTTATATAAATCACCTGACTGCAAACTCCAATTGCATCTCCAGTAAGTTAGGCATGTTTAAAAACAGCTTCCATCTAGGATTCACTTAGAGAAAAAGAAAATGCACTTTACACTGAAAGTTGAAACCAAAAAAATGTATTGTTTGGCAGTACATTTTCTGTTTTCTACAGAACACAGCACATTTCTTTTTCCACAGCTCCATGAGAGTTTCACTGAAACAGTTAAAAAAATGAAAGTTGAAACCGGAACATGTACCATTTTGCCAGTACATATTTTGATTTAAAAAAAAAAATAAAGAACAAGGGTTTAAAAATGGGGAGGTGTGTGCCCCTGCACCTGTGCCTAAATCTACCACTGACCACCTTACAAACCATTTCCAATAAAATCTGCTGGTTCATTATTAACTCCACCAATAATGAATACCACTGCCTAACTCTCACCAAATCTAAATGGTTCCCAGTACATTTGAGAGCCAACCTCTCACTAAGATGACTAATTGACAAAGCCCTTTCTCCTGAGGCATCATCCCCTGTCATTCATGAACATTTCGCCAAAACCCCCACATATAATCTCAGGGGTATCTCTCAATCTCAACCCACCCTACTAACTCCAAAAAATAAACGTTATTGCACTGACAATGCATTCTCCATCCTAGTACTGAAACTACAGGACTCCGTTCCACTCTCAGTCTGACACATTCAAAAGTGCTCAGACTTCAGACAACAGTTCAAGAAACATCTCTTTACCCAAACAAAGTGCAGCTGCACTCACTCTCTTCACATTAGATGAGCCCTGCAGCTCTCTTACACCACTTCATCTCTATTTCTCTTCCTTCTGCATGTATCTGTCATCTTTTATCTGTCTTCTCCCCATGGTATCCTTTCCTGCAGCTATTCTCACTTGCTTCATCCAATGTCTTCATACCTGTCTGTACAATGTGATGCTGCTATCCCTGTAGCATAAGCCATTTCTGTCATTATGGTTATTTATCCATAATGCACTGCTAAGCATAATTCCATTTTTTTTCATCCATGTTCTGACATTGTAAACTGCTTCTTGAACTAAATGTTGTAACATATTCATCCATCTATAAATTGGTATAAATATGTTTTTGTTTCTTAACATATCCTTTTATCTATAAATATGTTTTGCCCATTTCTTTTGTGATCTTATTCACCCGTGCTGTGCCTGCAAATGGTCCATTGAGATCAGTGCACTCCCTCAGTGAACAAATAGAAATCAATCAATCAATCAATAAATAAACAAATAAACAAATAAATAAATGGATAACTCCCTGAGGCTTCACAATACTGGGTTAATGCTCCTGTTCTTGTTCAAGGCTACCAAACGTAAATGTCTAGGAATCATAAACTTGCTTGCAAATACATCTCTACCCTATCCTAGTAGTTCATTGAATGTAGCCTTAGCCAATTCATGCCATGATGGTTCTGAAAGTTCAGCCATTTTAACATTAACTCCTTCTTGTCTGTGTACTTTTGGGGCTTCAGGCCACAAAATAGCTTACCAGACTTTTCTGAACTACCTTCTTCCTACTGTCTGCCCATGCACTGTGGCAATATATGCACTTTACTGAATGTTCATTTGCTTGAAAAATGTAAAGGGGGATATTTTGCCAAATGATCATTTTACTGAAAGATTGTTTGTATTGCCAAATGGCTGTTTTGCCAAAACAGGTAAGCTGATTTGTGTGAGGGATAAGTTCATGCATGTTTTTTTGCAGATTAGGGTTATAATTAGGGTTAGGTAAGGGGATAACTGCAGTGTGGGTCTTTGCGTGTATGTCTGTATGTAGTATGTGTCCTAGCTGTTGTGTATAGTGGTAATGTTAAAGAAAGGGTTTTCTATGGTAAGGTGTAGAGTTAAACCCCTGGACAAACCTTAGTAATGCCTGCAGGACTTTCTAAGGTAAAGGGTACGGTTAAACCCCTTGGCAAACCTTAGTAATGCCTGCTAACCTTAATCCTAACCCAACCTCTACCCCTAACCCTAACCCTACACCTTACCATACAGAAACCATTTCTGTAATACACCAGCATTTAGCCATATTAGGGCTTAGTGTTATGGAAGGGTTTTAATTGAAAGATTGCAAAAGGAAATTGCTTTCCTTTTGTGATCTTTCATAGTTTCACTATTTATTGATACTGGTAAGGTGAATCTTCAAAAAGGTTTTTGCCAATATTTTGTATTCAGCATTTTTAGCTTTCAAACATTCCATACACAATCTTAGATAGATTGGTAGATAGATAGATAGATAGATAGATAGATAGATAGATAGATAGATAGATAGATAGATAGATAGAGAAATAGAGAGATAGATAGATAGATAGATAGATAGATAGATAGATAGATAGATAGATAGATAGATAGATAGATAGATAGATAGATAGAGATTAGATAGCACAATGTTAGCACCTAGCACATGACTTTGACTGAAAAAATGTAAGTGTATGGAAGTCACACTTAAAGTCTGATTTTGCCAACATAAACAATATATGTCATCTAACAGAAAAATGTTTAACAGTACCTTTAATAACTCATGATGAATGAAAGTAAAATTCCCGAAAAAATCTCTGGCAGTAGTCCAAGTTTAACCAGTGATGTACCAGGTAATCCACTGGTCTAAACTCCTTATAGAAGCTTTGGGCTTCTGCTTCAATTTTCATAGTCCACACTCCTCTGGAATCATTCACAGACTTTACAAGAGAAACCACAAGCTATATTTGTATACCCCCCCCCCCGAGCTTGAAACCACAAGTTGCAAGTCATGGAATGGCCTGGATGACCAAAATAGAATCACTGCATTGTAGTGGTTGGCACCAGGACAGTGCTGGAGTTTGAACCTGAAGGACTGCAAGGAACGCAGTAAATGTTTATTGAGAACACCACCACATAAATGCACTTAAAACAGAAATACGTTTTCATCTCCTACTTCATCAAATGTGGACTGACAGGCTAGCAAATCTCTTCATTTTATATGTATCCTCTAATTATCTTTCTTCTCATAAAATAATCTTTAATCAACGAAAACATATTTCTGTTTTAAGTGCATTTATGTGGTGTCGTTCTCAATAAACTTTTACTGCTTGGACCTATTGGTAGTTTTGTTTTGGTATCCAGGGTGCTGTGGATGTTGATTTGGAGTTTATTTGGCACCTGGTCTGGCATTTTTTCATTTGGTTTACTGCAAGGATAGTGCCAAACTATATAACTTAGCACTGTTTTTTCCTTTTCTTGGAGAATCGACTGCAATACGGGAATGTAATTTATTCTGCGTGATTTGTGCTTCTATGTTTCTACAGTTGCTTACATTCTACTTTTGCTACTAAAGTCAAATAGTCTGCTTATTGTTTACCTTCTTAAAGTTGCATTCCAGTGCATTTCTTTTGTTACATTGTTACTGTTTTTCTCCTCTTCTTGTGTCTGGCTCAGCCTCCACTGATACATTAAGTACTGCTCTTCCAGTTGCTTCCTGATGTGTGTACACTAATTAGTTTCCCATCACCACCGTAAAAGCTAAATCTACTGAACTTCTAACCTACCTGGGGTCACTAACCTACAGACCAGATTTATATGATTAAGAGAACTGTGACTTGCTATAGGTTTTGAAGTCACAGAGTTCCACACTGTCTTTTATTCAAGACTCTGTGAAGTGTGGAAGGCCTTGAACTGTGAGAAACAAGCTTTTAATTAAAAAGGAAGGGAAGATTAAATTTATTTTTTCCTTTAAAGACCAGCTTGCAGACTGGATACCCTGTAGTCTACAATCTTTAGTGTCTGGTTTCTCTGGCTACTACAGCAGCTCACAGTTTCCTCAAAACTCTAACCCTTTTCCTGTCTATCAGGTGGGAATCACTTTGGTCAGCCTCTAGTATGATTGGTAATTGGCCAGAGGACCATTTTATCTATTTTAGCAGTTTCTGTACTGCTATAAAGTCAGCATGTTGGTACCACTCTGAGCTCATTTTCATAGAGTTCCCATCTTGTTGGTGTCCTCACTGCACGCTAGTCCTGAATAAACGTTTTCCCTATAATTGACCACCTCAGAAGTCTTCCTGCCATCCCATGTATCTAGCTGCACAAAGAATAACTGGCATTAGTGTTGAGGAACACAGCCCTGCAAGTACATGTAGCAAGCTAGTAGCCAGCTGTTAACCGCTGCCATATCATCCGATAATAAAAATTCATAAATTAAGGATCAGTAACCATTGATTTGCACTTTCCTACTATTTCTGCAATGAGCTTGGTGGTTTGTGCATCCTAAGGCAATGTAGCAATTGTCACATGCTTACTAACAACTACATAATTCTAAAGCAAACTGCTATAACATGTGAGAGATGTAGTTACACAATATCACTGGAGACAAGACTCTCGCCAAAACAAACAACACCAAACTTCATCAGTGATCCACATACTGTATCTATTACACACTGCATGAACCAGATCTATAGATCCTTAAATGTTGAGGCTCTTAAAATGTAATCTTCCAAAAAATTCAAAGACATCCCAGATGTCACACATAGTGCAAATATTCACAGCAACCTCTAAGGCACTCTACTAAGACAACATGCACCAAGACACCTACAGTGTCTTCACAAAAGGCCTCAACCTCTAAGCTCCTGTGGCAAACCACCACACAACATAATATCTTAGTCATAGGAAAATCTGAGATACACAGATGTCCCATTCACCATGCTGAGCAAGGAGAGAGTAACAGTCAGCTGCCTGTCAGGGACCAGATTCTGACAAATTAAGGATACACTCAAGTTATTGCACCACAAGTACCAGTATGACACTGTCATAATCCCTATGGGTATAAATGACATGAGACACACCTCCCTGCACTATATGAAGAGTGGCACAACTTAGCAATCCAGCTATGCATCCCCAGATGAGTCTAGCACTGTGCAGCACTCTACCTTCTCCAAAGAGGCTGCCACAGTACCAGCAGAATATAATTGACTTTAATAACTGGCTTGTATTTTGATATCACTCCAAGGGGGTAAAATATTTGTCTGCCTGGGATAATATGGTAGCTAGACCATGCTGCTTTGCCAGGGGTAGCCTAAGCTGGTACCCCATAGGTTATTGAATATTAGCTAAAACCTTGTAGCTGCTATGCCAGGGGTAGCCTAAGCCGGTACCCCATAGGTTATTGAATATTAGCTAAAACCTTGTACACCCCCATAGTGCTTTTTTAGGGAATCCCAACCTGATAAACCTACTGACATTGCTAAAACAGCTCAGAATAATCTAGCAGCATTACTGCTAAATGCCAACAGTCTAAACAAGAAACTCCTCTTGCTGTAAACTTCCATCATCCTGAAGAATATAGACATCTGCACAGTTAGTGAGGCTTGGTTTAAATCCACATAAGGCACCTCAGCAGTGCAAATCTATAATGCCTTCCACACATTTAGATGTATTACTGCACAGGTAAGGTGGAGGTGTCTCAATTTACATCAAAATAAAACACACCTCAATGCTGGTCAGACAGTATGGGACACTTGAGCTTCTCCACATCCAGCTTACCACAATTAAAAACCCATAACATATCCTTCAAAGTTATAGGGCCTTCTCAATGACTGAGAAAACTCATACCATTTATTTGAATGTACTAGAGACAGACCCCATTCAACCCAACACCATATCCATATGTGACTTTAAGTGCCTCAACATTAACTGGGAATCATATACAATTTCAAATATGCAGGTCCAAATATTTCTGAATTTTGCTAACACAAACACCCTTGAAAAGCTAATCTGCATGCCCACCAGGGGTGTGTATATCCTTGACTGAGTATCACAAACACGAGGGAACAATGTACTGCCCCAAGTGCAAAGTCCTTATCAAACAGGTTGGACCACAAAGCTGTCTAATTCTAAATAAATATTAAGCTCAAGTCCCCTTTTTACCTCAGAACATTTAAAAACTATTCCAAGGTTAACCACCTCCTATTAAGTGACACCCTGGGATTCATGAAAGCTCCGTGCAAGAATAAGTCTATTCTTGCACAGAGCGGATCATGCCAGTGCAGCACAACAGTGCGCCTTGCATATTCATGAAGGTGCACTGCTGTATAACCTGCATGGGCACGATCTGTGAATGAGTGCAGGGGAGATGTCCGAGCAGTGCTTGCACAGTAAGCACACCCACTGCACTCAGGAAGTGTCATACGGCACTTTGAAAACAAAAAACATACTTTTCAACTGAACAAATATTCGCAGAATGTCCAGATTTGTGCCTTATATGTTAGGTGTGTTCCTCCTACTGTCCTAGCAAAGAGGTGAGGCTCGAAGTCATTAAATAATGACAAAAATTTGACTCTAAGACTTCACATCCTTCAAATAAGTCATGCTAATGCAAAACCTATTATTCTATCAACTTTCTAAGTTTGTAAGAGCACTATTTAAAATCTGTCCCTTTTTGTCCCCCCATCATGTTAGGCTTTGTCCAGTTATGCTCTAAGAGGTGGAGAGGTATGACTGTTAGCTATGTGCATATCCCTAAACTAAGAAAAATAAAACAAATATTCATATTTTCCCCTCACCATTAAAGTTTAAGCATAGCTGAGTGGGTACGCATGTTGTGCAGCTGTGTTTAGCATAGCTTAAACATCTGAAGGAGTTAAATAGAAATATACAGCTAAAATAGCCAAAGAGAGATAGCATAGCAGTTAGTACTTTCACTTACCATTCAGTTAATCATGGTTTGAGCCCCAATGTAGCCTATTCATTTTTATATGTGAAAGCAGCACTAAAATATCTTTTTTATAAATAAGTAGTGAATAATATATATTTGTTAACCAGGGTAGTGTAGCCGGTCCAAATGTGAGGTGTCAGTGTAGTACAGATGTGAAACCTGCATAGAAACACAAGTGTCCAATACAGTATAGCCACAAAATAATATAATATAATGAAAGCACATAGGGGGATGTTATGGAAGGTAAATATACATATCATAAGATGTCATTAATAAGGAATCAACCTCACAATCCTGGTGGTCCATAAAATGAAAGATGAACAATGCTAAATTTTGCTTAGCCAGTGTAAGTATTGCTTAAATCTAAATGCTTAGCAATAATTAGTGTAGCTAAAGGGATTTGCGCACTGGTAAGCAGTGCTTAGCATCTACCCCTTTAAGCAATGCTTACCTTTGCTAAGCAGGTTTGCCCATCACTTAGCTTAGCTCAGCATATTCAAAATTGGCCAATCCCAGCCCTATTTAAACCCCGCAGGCAGGAATACAACCATAACCAGTAGTAGTCGATCACTGCAGGCACTAAGGCTGGTGTTGGTCAGGGTGTGTGCTTTCGGGCACAGTGTTGGAGCATTCAGGAGTCCAGGGTCATGGTTGGTCTCCTCATAAAAAAGCATGATGGGAGACTGCTGCAGGACTAGTACCAGGGCTCTCAATACAAAGCGGAACCATGGAACCATCTCGCACATGACCTCACCAGTGCTACTGGTATCTCTTGGACTGGTGACCAGGTCCAGCACTTTTATGCTGACCTGAAGAGTAGGAAGAGGGACCTCTTGGATCAGTGGATCCAAGACATTCATGGACAGATTGTCCCAGCAGTGTGTAAGTATCAGTATCAATTATTGTGTAACAAAGCCCAGCCTACGTATGAGATGACTAGGTATGCATAAATGTTTCTCTATCTTCTGTACAGCTGCAAATGAGAGGGCTGCGAATCTGGATGCTCATGCCAGCAGGCTGCTAAGGCTGCATCGTGAGGCTAGTGAGTACAAATCTAGCTTGCAGTAGTCAGGGCAAATAAATAGAAAGGCTGCCAGTAGTTAGAATGTGTATTGTTTGTACTGAATAAACAAGACATTAGCAGAGTAATAGTGACGTATAGCATACATATCAATAAAAGTGTCAGTACCTGTCAATAAAACTTAAACCCCTAGACTGTTGTGTTTACTTTGGTAGTGGTAGTATGAATCTAAATGTGTACAAGTTCTGCACAGCAACTATGGCTCTGACAGCATTAATTAATTGAGGTTCATCTGACAAAGATTGTGGAGTTGTAAAACAGATTAACTATAAGAAATGTTCCATGAACCTAGATCTGATCCCTGAATAGTAATGTTGTGTTAACCATTGTTTTCCATACTGTAATATGTCAAGGTATGAATACACAGTATAAAAACTATCAGCCATGCATGAATGTCAGAATTACAAGGCAGATTGTCCAAACAAGAGAATATTATGCAGAAAACAGTCAAGAAAAAAACAGCAGTTCCCCAATAGCTCATTCTGATCCAACACAACCTTGTTGTATCTTTTTGCATTAACAGGCATGCTTCAAATCCTGGGAGTGGTATTAAGCTATCTGCATAACCTCACCTAAGAATATGTGAATATGTGTAGAAACAGTCAGGTATTGTTAACAGAAATTTCCTCCACAGGTCCATCGGGTAAGAAAAGGTATAAACGAGATATAAGAAGGCTGTAATTATACACTGTGTACAACACCCACTGTCCAACCCCAAGGCTGCAAATTACACCAAGATAAGTACATACACCAAGTAGTCTCCTCCAAGAAATGTCCCTCAAGTGTCACACTGTTACAGCTAGTGGTCACTGCCACCGACACCCAGGATGACCAATAGAAATCAAGGAAGTGTATGGCAGTAGAACACACACACACACACACACACACACACACACACACACACACACACACACACACACACGCACACACGCACACACGCACACACGCACACAGTACGGGTGCACATATGTAACCTTGACTATGTGAATATGGCTAGAAACAGTCAGGTATTGTTAACAGAAATTTCCTTCACAGGTCCAAGAGGTATGAAAAGGTATAAATGAGTTGTAAGAAGGCTATAATTATACACTGTGTACAACACCCACTGTCCAAACCCAAGGCTGCAAATGACAGCAAGGTAAGTACATACACCAAGTAGTCTTCTCCATGAAATGTCCCTCAATTGTCACACTGTCACAGCTAGTGGTCACTGCCACCAACACCCAGGATGACTGATAGAAATCAAGGAGGAGTATGGCAATAGCACACACACACACACACACACACACACACACACACACACACACACACACACACACACACACACATTATGGGTGCACATATGTAACCTTGCTATGTGAATATGGGTAGAAACCGTCAGGTAGTGTTAACAGAAATTTCCTTCACAGGTCTGTCAGGTAAGAAAAGGTATAAATTAGTTGTAAGACGGCTGTACTTATACACTGTGTACAAAGATACCACTGCCCAACCCAAGGTCATAGGTCGATGTAAAGTGAGGTAATACCTTTAGAGTAATAATTAGAGCAATAATCATTAAAGTTTTGAGCAATTGAAGCCTATGCAGTTGTTAATTGACATCTGTCTCTCTCCCCACCCTATCTGCGCCAATAATCTAAACCCATAAGTCAACAGGTATGTTTTTCACCAAACCTGCTGTTCTACAAATATTTAAACATTTGATTATTAACGTTCCCTGTTCAAATACTATCATTGGTGGCCTATTGCTGCCAGTGTAACCTGCATGCTGTTATAATTCCCACTCTGGTTCCATATATGCATGTGTTCTGTTTGCTATGCAACTGTTTCAGATATGTTGTTTTTGGTTAATGGAAACACCCATGCATGTTGCTATAATCATGGAATGTGTTGTTCATGACTAACCAACATATGTTGTAAAATCTCAACACCATAGCACGACTGGGAAGCCCGATCACAACGGATCTGCCTCTCCCACCTCAACTGGCTGTGGCACCAGGCCCCAGCACATCTGGGACATAACCTGGGAACTCTTTGTCTGCTGGTGCTGCACTACTTTTGGGTGGAACCACCTCAGGGGATGGGCCCACACACACACACACACACACACACACACACACACACACACACACACACACACACACACACACACACACATATGCATACACACTTTGAGATATGATTTATTTGCAACCACACAGGCACTCCTAGGGAAGGCTGGCACAGGTTCACTAGCTGTGCCCCTTCTGTCCAGGCTATAAGGTAGTAATCATTGCCACCAAGACCCTTACTTATCAGCTACCAAAAAGGCCCTTACCAAAGGGTGTCCAATTATTACTGTGCAGTATTATTATCCAAATGATAAGTGTGACTGAGCAGCAAGGCTTATTTGGAGTGGCTTTGTACAGTATTGCTATATACATGCAATGTACTCTAGAGCTTAAATTATCTCTACACAAAACAGCCACTACATAGGTCCCACTGGTCTGCACATGGGACAGCAGCCTGAAGCCAGTAAGTATGAGATTTTCCTGTTGTGGCTCACCAGTACCCCAGGCATGCTAAAGTTAATGCATGTGACCATGCACACAGTTTTTGAAATTCACTCATGAATTTAGTTATGAAACTATAACTTATTTGGATGTGAGGTTAACTTTTGACAATGTTGATGGAGTACTAAAATCCAATATATATAGGAAACCCACATTTTCGAATTCTTATCTCCATTATGGGAGTTGGCACCCTGACCATCAGAAGAAGGCCATTGTTAAGGGCCAGATGGTCAGGGCGGCCAGAATGGTCAGTAAGGATGAAGAATTTTTTAACGAATTATCCTTTATAATGACCTTGTTTTTAAATAGAGGTTACCCACATGAGTTGTGTTCTCAAATATTAGAGGAAGTTAAACACAAGAGAATAATAGGTACATATAAAGCCATATTAATCTTTGATGGATGTACATCTGAAGAAATGGAAGGCATAGGAATGAGGGATAAATGATTAAATAGGATGAAATTGTCTTATATTACCACTTATAATGACATTTCTTATCATATACAAGATATAATAGCAAAAAATTGGAGTATATTTAAATTGAATAATGAAATGGCACAAATATTTTGGGGCAAACTAAATTATGTATATAGGAAGGATGCATCTCTTAAAAACATTTTTGAAAATGAAAAATATGGTGGCATCATTATTACAAACAGACCAAAAGGTAATTTTAAGTGTGGTAGATGTTTGACATGCCCATACATTTATACTACTGGTGACAATTTCATTGTCAATCAATGTCACATTAGAATTAAAGGCCATTATAATTGTTACACATCTAATGTGATTTATTTGGCCTTGTGCCAAAAGTGTAAGGCCTTTTATGTGGGCAAGACCAGTAGACATTTCAGGGATAGAATCAAGGAGCATTTGTTGGACATTAAACATCTTAAAACCACAAATGCTCTGGCAAGGCATACATTGGACCATGGTGATCATGAATTTAGGTTTTGTGTAGTGAATCAAGTCATAACAGATTCTCAAGGTAAAACAATTGAGTTTGACTTGGATGTAAGTGAATTAAAATGGCAAATTTACTTAAATGCACAATATCAACCCGGGTTGAATGAATTTTGTAGTATTAAGCCTTTGTTGAAATTGAGACACACCAAAGGACCTTAAATATGTATTATATGTATATATATATTTCATATACATTCATATTTACATCATTATTATTTACACTATTCAACAATATTAATCTGTTTGTGCAACAGTATATACATCTCATTTTATATATAATAATTTTTATTTATTTACATGTGGACATTTTTTATTTCATGACAAATTTATATATATATATATATATATATATATATATATATATATATATATATATATATTTCTTAGACATATATCTACAGATATGTGTTCATAATTAAAATAAAATAATTAACATCTATATAAATATACATACAATTTTCATACATTTTTTATATACATTTTATATTATACATTATATATTAAATATTATATTTTGTATTTGTTTTATATTATATTTATTCATGCACTGGAATATTTATATGTTACAGGGCAACATCACCAGCAATTTTATTATGAACACTTTTATTATGGATGTATTATATGGCGTGGATACCTTTATGATGATGTCAGTCAATGAATTTGGTTAATTATCAATTTAGTGCTTAATTGAATGATACAATGAGTATTTAAGTGGTTATGTTTTACATCATATTATTCTGAAGAAGTCTGTGGTGTACGGACGAAACCTAGGTCAAGTACGTGTTTGTGTGCTTCATTTGTTAATAAACGGTATGGAATTTTAGTTCGTGGTATTCTCCATTTCTTCTGTGCTATCTGTGGAAATTGACTGTGATACTTATTGGTCATTGTGCTGCAGGTTACCTTTGGGAGCGACTGGACCTCACACCATGCACACAGTTGTTACACCCAGCCTTTTGGCAATATCTGCATGTTCACTCATGGTGGTGTTTACTGCATTGCAGCACGGTGGTCATCACAGGGGTATATTTACAGGAGATGTCACATATCTGTACCATACCTCACAACCTGTCATTGCAGGATATCTGGACAAAGACTGACAAAATGGGGGGACAAAGTCCCAAAATTAGGGTTATATTGTATAAATTAGTGGTATACAGTACCTATAAATGCTGCACACACTTGTTAGAATGCCAGGTATTTCTGATATACAAAAACGACAGCACAATAGACAAGTTCAAAATAGTGCCAACCTTTCATGTGATCTATCACGTGTACAATTCAATTGTAAAGCAAACAAATCTGTTAGGGGAACAATAATGACACATAACAATAGTACAACAACTTAGCTGCATATGTGTGCACAGCCTTGAAGCTAGTACTGTGTTTAGGCAGCTTTCGATATAACTACAGCAGTACATCTTATTGGGTACACACCTGCCATCAATTACAGAGATTCTTTGATTAACAGCAAATAATGGTCAGCTGTCCTACCAGGATTATCCTACCATATATCCAGTTGCCTGCTACAGCAACAGCCATGGTTCACATAGAGATGCGAAGCTGCTAAGGGACCACTTGTTTGAGATGTATCAGCCTGGAGAAGGGTACCAAAACATTTCTACAGCATTGCACATACCATAGAACACAGTGTAGACAGTCATCAAAAGGTGGTGAAAATATGGGGCTAGTGAGACATTGCAAAGGAGTGGGCATCCCACTAAAGTCTATGAGAATACAAGACCAAAACTGGTCAGGGAGGCTGACAGGAGCCCTACATCAACAGTGAAGGAGTAGCAGGAATCTCCAGCAAGTACTGGGTGTGTACTACATGTCACAACAATCTTCCATGGTCTCCATATGTCCTGCCTATAGGGTAGGGTTGGAAGATGGCAGAAGTTCCTCACACCAAACAATATCCAGGCCTGGTGAAAGTCTGAAAACAATACATCAGGTCTTCAAGAAGCAAGTGGAAAAATGTGTTATGGTAATATGGGACCACGCCTGAACTCTTTGGCCACAATTCTGACAGGTGTGTTTGGCGCAATAACACCACTGCACATCACCACAACAACAACACCCCCATGGTGAAGCATGGTGATGGCAGTGTCCTGTTTGTGGTTACTGTTCACAAGCTGGAACTGGGGCTGTAGCCAAGTTAGAGAGGGATTATGAACATTTCCAAACACTGGTCCTTTGTGGCTCCAATCCTTCTGGTGTCTGACACTTAGTTGTGGATGGTGAAGAATTCCACTTTTCCACACAACAATGGCCCAAACCATACATTCAAATCAACAAAAGAATGGATTCTCCAGAACACATGCAACATTCTGCACTGGCAGAGTCAGAGCCAACACCTATGTCCAATAGGATATATGCAGGGTGACGTGAAGAAGGCATTGCACAGGGGATGCCCTTGCAATCTGACATAGTTGGAGGTGTTTTGCAAGGGAGAGTGTGCAAACATTGGCAAGTCAAGATGTGCCATCCTGATAGACACCTTCCCAAGCAGACTGCATGCTGTGAATAAATCAAAAGGTGCTTTAACAGAGTATTAATTTAAGGGTGTGCACACTCATGCAACCCATATGTTACCTGTAACTGATGTGTATGTTCTTCAGTTGGATTGCATAGATTATATGTTTGGCGAACTGTCTGCAAACAGCTACAGTTAACTTTGAACCTAACACCACTCTTAAGTATTCAACTCCGATACCACCTTTAACATTCCTATAAGAAAAGTGCAGTCCGGGTCTGAACTGTCTGCAAACAGCTACAGTTAACTTTGAACCTAACACTACTCTTAAGTATTCAACTCCGGTACCACCTTTAACATTCCTATAAGAAAAGTGCAGTCCGGGTCTGAACTGTCTGCAAACAGCTACAGTTAACTTTGAACCTAACACCACTCTTAAGTATTCAACTCCGGTACCACCTTTAACATTCCTATAAGAAAAGTGCAGTCCGGGTCTGAACTGTCTGCAAACAGCTACAGTTAACTTTGAGTATGTGTCTAACTGTTTGAGCCAATCTTCATTTTCCCCTGGAGAGCACTGTGCTTTGGCTGTAAGCAGCCCCCACCACCACCACCACACACACACACACACACATCTTCCACTTTCTCTTATTCCCTTATGTTAGCAAATAGTATCAATAACTGATCAATACTGTGTGTTTGTTTATTTAAACTATACCACAGTAGCCTACTGATACAAGGATATCCTGGTTTTCCACCTGAGAAATTAAGACAAGACTTACAGTTTCAGAGCAGTCCTTGGTCAATTGTGATTGTTCTTAACACATACTTGTCTTGCTTTGGCTCATTAGCAGCAGTACAAAGAACTGCCTGCTCACACCCTTGTTCTCCCCTCCCCTTCCCTGTTTATTACCCTAAGACAATCCCAGAGTTAATAAATATTACCTGTGGCAGGCACCATTTGTAAAACTACAATCCACTCTGCTACAGGCCCCATGAAGGCTCAGTGTCTCTCCAGTAAGTGTTTTACAACTGTAAATGCCTATTTATGTTGAATTGTACTAGACATTTTACAACTGTATATGTTTATGTTGAATTTCAAGCCTGTACTCCAATCTGCTTACTTACACTATCAGACTATTTACCCCACTCATAGGACCAAAAACTGGGACTGGGTTAGCCCCGCTTAAGCCCTCGCTCGGGCTTGCTTCTCCCCTCCCTGCCCCTTATCCCACCGCCCCCCACTCCGTCTGCTTATATAGCCACTACGCCACAGGCCTACTTCTTCTCCAACCTACACAACTTCCTCTCCAATTTCCTCCCCCACCACTTTACTGTTTAACCACTACTATTCCTCTGAAGCACATTGACCCCACCCATTGATGACATATAACATGTCTATAAATAATTATAAACTCCTTCCTCTTATCTTACCACTCTTAATTCTGCCATACTTTCTTACTAGCTATGAAAATCTCACATTCGTAGGTTTCTCTTATCCAAAATGCCAAACCAAGACCCCTCTACCTCCACTGTGGAACTTGCCCACTACTACACTACCCCAAAAATTATAAATTCCAACCACTTGCTTCTAAAAAAACCACTCCAATCAACACCAAAATCCAAATATGAACTAAAACTGCTATTCAAAGTTATTAGACTACTAGCGTATTTAAGAAAAAACATAACCAAAGATGGGGACATCCATCCTAATCCAGGCCCAACCTTAACTCAAAATCCTACCAGCCCACCACTCTCCCACCGACTGGTCAACTCCCTCCTAATATGCCACTTAAACATTAGAAGCCTAAACAATAAGATACATAGCCTGCATGCTGTACTAGCCACATACCTCCCCAACATAATGTGTCTATCTGAAACATGGCTCCGGCCATCAGCCAAAGACAATGAGATCCTGCCTCCTGGTTACAATATACTTAGGGCAGATAGAGTAAAGAAAAGAGGAGGTGGAATAGCCGTCTTATATAATAGCACACTTAACATCATAACTAAACCTATACAACCACCCCAGGTCTCTAACGCTGAAATACTAGCTCTAAAAATTCTACTAAATAATCATTAGGGCATTAACCTAATTGTCACCTATATTCCCCCTGGGAACAATGTAGAAACACTAGAGGTCATTCTACATTGGATAGCCACCAACTACCCTCAAGAAACCATTGTCCTGGGCGATTTTAATATTGACTGGAACCAATGCACAGCACAGTCCAACCCCATCCCTGTTAACCTACATGGATTCTCTCAGATAATATCATCTACCACACGTACAGGTAACAATAACCAAAAAGAGAGTATACTAGACTGGATACTCACCAACAGTCATCCCCAGAACTATATGTCTGGAACTCTCCCTAATGATCTTAGTGATCACCTGCTCACATACATCATGAAAGACAAAATTAATTGTACAAGTTTACCTATTTATAGGTCTATCAGATCCAAGAAAAACTTTGACCCAACTAAATTTCAACTTGAACTCAAATCATGTAACTGGACAAAACTAAAGTTCCTTCCCCTTGATGAGGCAGTGTCATCATTTAACAATTCATTCCTTACTATACTTGACTCTCATGCCCCTAAACGCTCAACAAGAATTAAAACTCAACTAGCACCCTGGCTAACAACAGACACCAAAACCAAAATAACAACTAGAGACAAAGCGTGGGATAAATGGTGCACTACCAAACTACCCCTAGATCGTATCAAATTCCAACAACTTAGAAATGAGACTAAAAAAGCCATCATACTAGATAAGAAAAATTACTTCTACAATCTGCAACATAAACATCAGAATAACCCTCAAAAGTACTGGGCAGGCATAAATAAACTTTTCCAACCAGGCAAATCCACTACTCTGACCCCAGGAACATTATCTGACAAGAGCCAAGAAGATATAGTCAATTCATTCAATACTTTCTTCACAGAAACCATCCAGTCAATAGCTAACCAACTTTCTCCTCCCCACACTTCTGTAAACACTATACGTGACTCACCACTCTCTTTTAACTTCCAGCCAGTGTCCACATCCTTTATCAGATCCCTTTTGAAAAAACTGAAGCCAACCACCCTTTCAGCTGATCTTCTGCCGGCTGAATACCTGCAAATTGCTGCAGATGTCGTAGCCTACCCTATCTCAATCCTAATTAACAGAACCATAACCGAGGCCTCAATCCCCTCAATTTGGAAAATATCCTATGTTATTCCACTCCACAAAGGAGGTTCATCCACAGAACTAACCAACTATAGACCTATAGCCATACTATCACCACTTGCCAAAATTATGGAAAAGTGCATGCACAACCAACTAATGCTCTATCTAACCCAAAATAAACTACTCACAGCATCTCAACATGGATTCAGACCCCATCATAGTACAACCACTGCCCTCCTCTCTTTTACTGAAAACATTAATCTTAACCGGAATAATAAAAAAATATCCTCCGCTCTCTTCCTGGACCTATCGAAAGCCTTCGATATGGTAAACCATCAGCTACTTCTATATACTTTAAAAACCCTGTATCTAGATACTCCAGCCCTTGACTGGTTTCAAGCTTACCTCACTGGGAGACAACAAGCAGTAATGTGGCAAAACAAGCTCTCCTGCCTACTACCAAATACCATAGGAGTTCCTCAAGGTTCCATATTAGGACCTCTCCTCTTTTCAGTCTTCATAAACGACATCCAAACAGTCATCCCTGAAGCCACCTGCATTCAATATGCAGATGACTCGACTATAATATGTTCCAATGCCTCTCTTGCAAATCTACTAACTACCACCCAACATAGCTTCACCAAAGTCGAAAACTGGCTTGCCAACCATCTCCTGATCTTAAATCCAAACAAAACCAAGTTACTTCTCTTCTACCCAACCAATAGATCTCCGACTGAAAACTTCACTATAAAATCCAATAATGGGACCATCATCTCCCCAGACACCTATACAAAGCTATTAGGAGTAAACATTGACAATAAACTCAGATTTGATATACATATCAACCAAGCCATTAAGTCAGTCAACAAGAAACTTGGGACCCTATATAGAATTAAAGCCTTCCTTACCCCGAATGCCAGGGCAGCCACAGCCCGTTCACACCTTCTCTCTACCCTACTATATGCCTCTCCTGTCCTCACTCACCTTAACAAATCTGATCTGGCCAAGCTCTCATCCTGCTATAATCACATTGCCAGGTTCGTTACAGGCCTACCCTACAAAACACACCACTGTACTAACCTGAAAAAGCTTGGATGGATAGAATTCCCACACCTTCTTCACCAGTCCCAACTCATAGAGGCCTTCAAAATCCTTAAACAACCTGAGAATACCCCAGCACTAAAAAACTTAATGACTCCCTACTCCAATCTAAGCTGCCTTCACTCAGCAAACAGACTCCTTGTCCAAACAACTAAATCTCTCAACCTAGGTGGTGACGCGCTATTTGCCAACACCACTGGTAAAATATGGAACTCTCTCTCCCAAATAACATCACGCTTGCAACTTCTCTAAGTCAATTCAAAAATAGTCTAAAACTCCACTTCAAGTCACACTGGCTATGTCCTTGCTCAAACCCAGACTAGCTCTGTGCCATTAACTAAAACATAAACAACTAGCTAAGATGATAAGTACTTTGTATACTGTGATTGTATCCTGTCTAACTCTATGTCATTATACTGCCTACCATCCTTGCTAATATGCTATTAATGTTACATTTGTAGTAATCTCAGAAATAGTAATGGCAGTCTTGTACTTGTATGTAAATAGCCTATGTTTTTGTTAAGTTCTTTCAGCTCATTTACTGTACCTAATTATCAATGTAACTCTGTTGGAGCTTTTCTCCCCGGGCCTCCGCTGAAAAAGGACATGTATCCAGTCAGACCATCCCGGTTAACAAATGTAAAATAAATAAATAAATAAATAAAATTATATGTCATATGAAATGATGGCAATGTTATGACCTGATTTCTGAGGTCTCATGTGATATATCACAAAAACCTGGCATGTTAACAGGTGTGTGTACACTTACTATCTCCACAGTACGCTTGGGAACTTGTTTGCATAACCGGCTTTGTTTTAACATACATGTACTGTAGGTTATGCAGTCTGTACCTCAAATTAGGACATTAATTAGTGGCACCAATACACAGGTCAACCCATTAAGGTATCAGACAAGCACATGAGTTATGGAGAACAGACCAAACATATGAGTCACACATGTAGACATTCAGCAAAACCCTGTACAGTTGGGAGGTATGTTTTGTAGGAGATACCACAGTGCTATACAGGTCAACAGCAATAATTTACATGAGTGCAGTGTGTGGTAGGTGAAGGGCCATCACCTACTAACACAACTCACATATCCCAGATGTATATTAGTAGTACCAGTAACTGAAAAGGGCTGCACTGCATGATGCTGAGGATCTGTCCAGAGTGTGTATGTTATTGTCTGACTGTGCATGATGAATGCCCCCAGTCAGCTAATGTGAGGTCTGTGTAATGCCTTTTTAGGCACCTCACCTGTATGTGTATGTGCGCGCGTGTGTGTGTGTGTGTGTGTGTGTGTGTATGTGTGTGTGTGTGTGTGTGTGTGTGTGTGTGTGTGTGTGTGTTTGTGTGTGTGTGTGTGTGTGTGTGTGTGTGTGTGTGTGTGTGTGTGTGTGTGTGTGTGTGTGTGTGTGCCAGAAAACCTTATAGTTCCAGTAGTAATTTTCATATGTTGTTTTTCCCTCACAGGTGGACATGGTGGCTGCAGTCCCACCCACTCTGATACTGATGTCAGTGTGTCTGCAGATTCTGACCATGATGATACTCATATTGAGGCACAGGTGGGGTTGTCAGCGGCTGAATTATGTGTCATCGGTTGGCATCTCACTATTGTCAAACCCATCCCTGCACACAGAATGCCCACACATACCCTATCACTAGTGGTCGTAGATAATGGACAGTTGGCGGGTGTTGGGGTGGCCCAGGTAATACCAGACATATACACAGGGTAATGGATAAGCATGTCCCTGGTGTCCATGATGATATTAGTGAACTCACTGCAGCCATCCATGAGTGTACTGAGGTCATGGATAGACAGTGGGTGGTGACCTTGGCACTCCTTGACCATGGAATATCTGTGCTTGAGCATTTGGCAGGTGATGGCCAGCAGCCATGTGGCTGTAGGGCAGCACCACGATCAGCTGAGGGTCTACGTGGCCGTGCACCATCATGTTTCCATACTGGCAGTACCACCAGCACTACTGAAGGGGGTGTGTTGTCCATGCCACAATGCAGTAGGCCATAGCACATGATGCTGGCTGGTCCCAACAGGGACATGGATCCAGCAGGCAGCAGTTACCATCGGGGTGTAGTACTGCATCTGGACTTGGCCCTGGTGGTGCCAGTGATACCCTTGGTAGGCCCAGTTCCTGTGTCCATGGCCAGAGATGGTGAACTCTACACCCTGCCCTGTATGGCCCACAGCTGTCCAAAATACCCCTGTGTAGGGCACCCACAGGGCATGACTGTGTGCATACAAACACACACACATCACCATCAGATAAGTCACCTACACACACACACACACACACACACACACACACACACACACACACACACACACACACACACACACACCACCCCTGCACAGCCCATTTAATGAACAGCCCCCAAGCACACACACATGATGTCAACCATATGGCCCAGCCTAGGCTTCTGGCAAACCCAAACAACACCCTGTGCATATCATGATACCTGAGCCACATCCATGCCATCCATACCATCAATGCAGGGACATGGTAATATGGGTCTGATGCATATGGTGACTTTAGTAGAGTGCAGCAATTTAATGCTAAGGTGCTGTCATCTGGCATGTGTAATGGGTACACATCAGAGAGTGTGTGCGTGTGTGTGTGTCCTGCTGACACATGTACAGCTACGACAAAAAATGGATAATATTATGGAGACCACAATCATCCAGTGTTACTAACAGCTATAATGCATCATTGCTAGACAGCTGCACTACCTGACATGTATGCATTAAACATTACTCCTTACAACATGTTACACTGCAGTATATTGATACACTGTAGTACAGTCACCATGTGCATCAGAATCATATTAGCCTGTCCCTGCATCAATGTTATGGATGACAGGGATGTGGCACAGGTATCATCATATGCACAGGGTGTGTTGTTGGTTTGCAGAGACCAAGGCTGAGCTATACGTTTGACACCATGTGTGTGGGTGAGGGGTGTAATTAGTTAAAATGGGCATGGTGATGTGGTGTGTGTAGGTATGGGGTTGCCCTAGGTGTGTTCATATAGTGTGTGGGTATGCATGCACAAAGTTCTGCCATGTTGCTGCCCTATACAGGTGTTTCCTTGGACAGCTGCAGACCATACCTGGCAGGGTGTGCAGTTCACTGCCTCCAGCCATAGACACGTGGACTGTGCCTGCCAGGGGTTCCATGGGCACGTCCAGGTACAGCCCTCAATGTGCTACTCTCCCCTGATGATGAAAGATGTTTGCTGGAACCAGGCCCCTCCTGAGACTGGCCAGGGCCACGTGCACGTGTTCTGCTGTGGTGTGGTGTGGACAACACCCCCCTCTGCAGTGCTGGGGCTGGTACTGCCACTACAGGAGCACCTTGATGTCATAGCACATCCACATTGACCACAAGCTGTTGGTGTTGCTGACCTACATCCACGCTGCTGTCACTGCACTCCCACCACATGTTCAAGCACGCACAAACCACTGTCAATGAGCCCCACCATTTCAGCCAACCATCTATCCATGACCTCGGTGTAATCATGTAGGGCACCAGGAAGTTCATGGAAGTTGCTGCTTACATATGTGAGAGCAGCCCTCTGCAGCCTCAGGCCCTGTCTGATGTACAGTTCCATACAAGCCTGCACCCCCATGACAATCTGAAACATGCGCATGGTGGTACCAGTTGTGGCGCTTCTACCAGGGGCATGATGACCAGTGGCCCTACCTTGAGCACCCCGGTACATCTGCCTATGTGGTGCCTTGCCAGACATCCAGCTATGCCTGCTATGAACAGACACAGTAGGCATAGATACCACACTGTCCTGTGCACTGCCACAAACCGCCAACTGTCCCTCTGCTATGGCAACTTGTGATGTGGTATGTATAGGCGCTGTAACTGTGTGTGGCATTGGGGTGGCTAAAAGGGGGATGTCAAATGATGATGCAGTTTCAGCCCCTGACAACCCCATCTGTGCCTCAACAGGACTATAATGATCTTTGGTGTCTGTATTGACACCAACATCAGATTGCATGCAGGAGGGACCGTGACCCACCTTGCCACCTGTGGGGGAAAACATAAAACATTGTAACAGTACACACACACACACACACACACACACACACACACACACACACACACACACACACACACACACACACACACACACACACACACACACACATTCCATCTTAATACCTACCTGTCCCTGATTTTATAAACAGTCCCATGTTTATTCACATAAGTTCCCAATCCTGCATTACATTTGGTAACATACACTTATTAATACCAGTCATTAATGTATCATTCCTCTAAATGCTTTTGCAGCCAAGGAGTCACCAATAAGTGTCCGGTCACCTCAGAAATGGTGTATGTAGTAAACGAAAACCAGCAATCACTTCCACGAATTTAAGAAATTTATTGTGCAACAGAAAAAATAAAATCCGTAAACAAAGAATGATTGTTATACAACAGAATAAAAAAATTATACAGCCAAACTGGAAGCTAAGCTGTCTCCACCCAAGACTGGAACAGACAGTCAAGAGGAAAAGGTTAACACTTGCACCACACCTCCACCCACACATAGACCTACTAAAACAGCACTGGCAAAAAATACACATAAATACACAAAATCATGCTTGGAGGCTCTAAATAGAAACCTGCAAAAGCATCAGAGACCTCCAAAGCACACACCTAAACAACTTGCACCTCCCGTCACAAACCAGACAACACATAAAACACAAAATCAGTGTGCCACACAATCCCAGCCCTTAAGGCGAACTAACATACCTAACACACTAGTAATAGCTGACTCTATAATCAGGCACACTGACGTCCCTCTCACTAGGCTGGACAAGCAGAAGGCTACTGTTAGCTGCCTGTCAGTAGCCAGAATCTGCCATATAACACAAGCACTCAGGTCACTCTAGAACAAGTACAAATATGACTCTGTCATTGTTCATGTTGGTGAGAATGACCTGAGACATATCTCCCTGGACTACATGAAAAGAGACATGGACGAGCTATCTGATCATGTAGTCCAGGCTGGTATGACCCTGACCCTGAGTAGCATCCTGCCCTCACAAAGAATGATACCTCAGTATAAAGAAAAAATGATCAATTTTAACAATTGGTTAAATCTGGTGTCATTCAAAGGGGATCCAGTGTCTGTCAGCCTGGGACGACATGCTCAACAAGCCGCATTGCTTCGCAAGAGATGGCTTGCATCTGTCACCCCTGGCCAAGGTTCTTGCTGCCCCCATAGTGCCCTTTTTAGGCAAGGCTCAATAGTCAAACCCACCTCCGTAAACAGCACAATTAACAAAAAACTGAGGGCTATGCTACTCAATGTCAGGAGTTTAAATCTCAAAATGCACATGCTCAAAGCACTCCTCAGTATGGAAAATGTCGACATCTGTGCAGTAACTGAAACCTGGTTCAAGGCTCCAGAGACCCCCCCAGCACTACTGGGCTACAACTCATACCACACATTTCGGCCACAGAACATGGACCGAAACACAAAAGGAGGGGGTGTATCCATATTCATCAAGGATACCTACACCTCCAGGTTAGTGGCACAGCATGATACCTCTGAGATCATCCATGTGCAACTAACATTGGGCAAATCTGCAATGCAAATTGTGGACTGCTACAGATCACCCTCCATGACCCAGGACCGCCACTCCACCTTTCTGGAGACACTGGAAAACATGAAGGTCCTACCGAACACCCTGATATTGGGCAATTTCAATTACCCTATCATTCACAGGGAAAACTACTCAAGTACAAACTCCCAGGTCCAGCACTTCCTGGAATTCATCAACTCAAATGCCTTGGATCAGCTGGTAAACTCCCCAAACAGAGGTGAAAATATATTGGACCTGGTCATCACCAACATGGGCGACAGGTGTTCCACACCGGAGGTCAACCCGTCACTGGTTAGATCAGACCATAAACTAATCACTCTGGATGTCCACACCCCACCACCACCCCCAACTAAAGAAACCACAGTAAAACACTTTTCTAAAGCAACCAAACAAAGGATCGATGATACTGATAAAAACCAATAACCAGGAACGTATCACCACAAACCAAGTTGGATGCACTAACTCTGTTTAATAAAAATAAGAAAGCAATCCACATAAATGCATAACACACACAAAACGTTTTCATCTTCAACTTCTTCAGATGGCTAAAACATCCCACACTTCCCCTTTATATATTACTTCATCCCATCAAACATCCAATAAAAAAACAGAAGTAATTAATAGGTAACAAATGATCTTCCCTCTCATCTAAAAAAATATATATGAATAAATATATATATTTGTATATATAAAACACTAAAATTCATAAATTACACCAGTATTGAAACAATGAATAACATTTCCCATAAATGTTCTATCCTTGTCATAAATATCTAGATATTAAAAAATATTTAAAAACCACTAATAAAGTTAGTCTAAAGCATTAAATAATAAAGTAGTCTTGGGCTCCCTCTTGTATCTAAAAAAATATTAAAAGTATGTATATGTAAGTATATATAATTACTCTAAAAATGATAAAAACATAATAAACATGGAATAAAGGGCAATTATAGTTTAGCAAATCTTAATTTCAATACTGGCGCTAAAGAAATCATATCATTTAGGCAAGGAGGTCTATTAGCTTCCAAAATTAGCTGCCAGTATAGTTCTCTGTACTCAACCAAGGTCTCCCACATGCCACCCCTGGGATCCAAGGGAACTACCTCAAGTACAAAAAACTGAAATCCTGTTGTTTTACATGTCATACTATGCTTGTACAATGCATTATTTTCACATTTGTTCCTAATATCATAAAGATGTTCGTAAATTCTCTGTTTTAATTTTCTCTCAGATTTAACCACATAAAAGGATTCACATTCCTTACAGGTAACTAAATATATAATCCCCTTGGTATTACAATGAACATAGGTGTGTAACAATACATTCCTTCTTCTAGCTTCCAAATAATAGGAATCACCAGTTTTAAGGAAGGCACAGTAATTACACCTACCACATTTATACAACCCTTTCTTCTCCCTGGTGGACATTCCTTCCTTAGATTTGTTGGAGCCCCTTTCTAGAAAGTTTTTAGTAGTCCTCCCCCTACGATAAATATGTATTAAAGATTCATCAAAAATAAATTTCAAATCTGAAACCTTAGAAAAATTATCCCATTCCCTGTCTATTATCCTTCTCACAACACCAGACTGACCATCGTAGGTGGTGACAAACCCTGAGTTAAACTCTTTGCCTAACCCAGTACTCGATTTTTCTTCTTTTCCTTTTTGGGGAGATGTTTTCCCCAAAATTGGGGCAAACCTACCCTTCCTTTTCTAAAGCAAACTTCACCTTAAGTTTCACAGCCCCCACGCTAAAGGATAACGCTGCCCAAGATGCAGAAACGTTTACAAATGCACTCTATGAGCACCTACAAGGATGCATGGATCATGCCATCCCTAGCAAAACCAAGACTCACTCCTCTAAGAGAAGGAAACCAGTTTGGTGGACCCCTGCCATAAACAGGCTATACAACAGAAGGAGAAAACTAGTTCAGAAAAAAAGCAAATCCCAAGAAGGAAAGACATCTCTGATTAGTATCAGTAAGAAACTAAGGTCCCTCATAAAATCATCCAAGGCTAACTTCGAAAGAAAAAATAGCCAAGGATTCAAAAGATAACCACAAAGCCTTCTTTAGCTATGTTAAGAATTTAAGTGGCAACTTGCAGATATGCACTGAACTAGTGCAAAATAGTACAAAATGTACTGAACCTACTGATATTGCCAACATCCTGGCAGATAGATTCAATGCAAACTTCACCCCCCTCTCATCCCCAAAAGGGCCCACAACATAACCGGAAAAGTGTAGTGCCCCAGAAATCACAGACGCACAGGTGAAAACAGCCTTTTCAAAAGCCAAAAACACAGCACCAATGGGGCCAGATGGTGTCCCAGGCTGCATCTTGCATGCACTACAGAATGAACTAACCCCCCACCTAAACACGCTGTTCAACCTCAGCCTCTCCACAGGCTATATGCCCATAGAATGGGGCACAGCAATGGTTTTTCCTCTCCACAAAGGAGGGGTCACAAGTGACCCTGGTAACTATCACCCCATAAGCCTGACTAGCCTGGTCTGCAAGGCTATGGAGTGCATCATCATGGAACTCATTAACAAAGACATTGGGAACCTCCAAACACTTGACCCGACCAAGTTTGGCTTTGTTAAGGGCAGATCATGCTTACTAAACCTAGTTGACTTCTTTGAGACAGTCACCAAGGCCATAGACAAGGGAAAGGTGATTCACACAGCCTACCTTGACCTCGCCACGGCTTTTGACACCATTCCTCACTCCGGTATTACAGACACTCCAGCCTGAACATAAACCCCTATGTTATGAGAAGGGTTGACAACTGGCTTACAGACAGAACTCACACGGTAAGAATAGCGAGCTCCAGGTCCGACTCTAGACCAGTAACAAGTGGTGTCCCGCAAGGCTCGGTTCTGGGACCCCTACTGTTTGGTGTATACCTCTCAGAAGTACAGGCAAACACAGGAGGACTATGGCTAACTAAGTTTGCCAATGACTGCAAACTGGGAACCATAATTGACTCTCCGGCTGACACAGACATCCTCCAAACAGGTCTTACTGAGACAGACACCTGGTGTTAAAGTCATGGCCTCAAGCTAAATGCCAAAAAATGCATAGTCATCCCATTTGGGAAAAACAAAACACCCACGAATTACCACATAGGTGGCAGTCCCCTTAATATAGAAGAGGTAATAAGAGATCTGGGGATAGTAATCTCTCCTTTGACAATCATATTGCCAAAGTAGTTAGGAAATCCTTCTATGTGGACCATCTAATTGCTAATGTGTTCGCATCTAGAAATAAAGAAGTTATAGGGCCCCTCTACTTGTCAGTCTTCAGTCTCATCATAGAGTTCAATGCCCCATTTGGGATGTACCTCACAAGACACTTCCAACAGCTGGAAAGACCACAAAAGTACCTCACCAAAAGGATTACTGGCCTCAAACACATGCCCTATGCAGCTCAACTGAAAAAACTCCAGCTGTACTCATTGGCATATGTTAAATAAAAATAAGATTTCAATACACAGGAGGTTCAGTTTAAAAAGTTTACTAGTGTACACCAGGAGGCAAAAAACGTACAAGTACAGAATTTTGTCTGACATGAAACAGGAAGCACACAATTTTATATAGGTTTAACATTTAAGCTATGCCCACCTTACTGACGTGATATGTCACAGGGCATCTACATCACTTTTAGCTTACAGTCTGTTATTCCTAAAGCTGTTGATGCTGTATATTTAAAAAAAAACTTTTCCTCTAGATACAATACGGCCTTGCTATCCAGCTGGTCAGACATAATGTCTTTCTGTAAAGTTACTTCTTCAAGGATTCATATCAGTTCGAATACAATAGCAGCTTCAGTCTTTTAATACACGTCTTTGTTCTCTGTTACACTTTCTCACACAGCTGCTATCTCAGTAACACATATACAAGGCCAAATCATTCCAACAGGAAAGAGCAGAAGATTTCATTATTTCACACATTTAATTTCCTGACCCAGCAGAGAATCACTTGTGAAAAGCATAAACATTAAAACTTGCTAAGCTAGCATTCTGCCAGGGTCAAAGATCAGCTTTGCTTCAAGCCACACTGCAGTTTCAAAACTACTTACATTTACACATGAATTAATCCTTACTGTTATATGATTAATAGAATAAAATGCATTATATACTACTTTGCTTTTAAACTAGCATTTCTCATATATTCAAATACACATTTCTCTAACATTTTCCCCCCTAGTAATACTTTTTATTCTATTTTGAAGTATGCATAGTGTCATTTCATCTCCTAGCCTTTTCCACTTAGGATTTTCAGCTAGGTGAGTCATTCAATCTATACTTCAGAAAAAATGTCATCTGAGATCAATCTTTCAATCTCAATATCTTGGTACAAAGTTTCAGTAACAGATACATCAATAAAATCTTTGATTAATCTTTTCATGCAGGGAATTCCACAGCAAACACATGCTCCTAGTAGGAGTATACCCACACAAATGGCAATCAGAATATTCATTAGGATGGAACCCCACCCCCCAAATAGATTCTGGAAAATGTCCGTCAGTGGGTTTGGGCCTGGTTCAGTCATGGCTGATACTTGCTGAATTACCTCTAGGTGGTTATTGATATCATAACGATTGTCAGGAATATAAGCACAGCATTCTTCTTTGATAAGCACGCACGTACCACCTCTCGCCACTAGGGTAAAGTCAAGAGCCATTCGATTTTGTAGCACAACAGTTCTCATTGCATTCAGTTCATCAGTTACCAGTTCTAGGGCAGAAAAAGTTGCATTACTCATTACTTCGAGAAGTTTCGACAACTTCCTCAGCTCCCAGATCGATTTGACTGCTCCATAGGCTGGGAATATTCCTGCCCAAGGTATAACACTGTCACTCAAGTCCATATGAGTCAATTCGCTTTTGTCTTTCACTGAATTGTGGTTTTTCCAGCCAGCTTCGATCTTTCCAACTGGATTCACAGGTTTTTCAACTGGACCTTCGGGTTTTCGGGCTGCTTCGCTCACGTTTCGTATCTTACCCAAAGGTAATTCTGCAGTATGTCTTATTGCCGGAACCAAATAACCCAAAAAACAACTGCCGGACCAATTCTCAGGTAACCATTTATATGCCTTTTTCCCACAAATAAAATAACAGTTTTCTACTTTAGTACTAATACGCATCAGCCCTGCATGAAACATTTTCTGATCTATAACTGACAGTTGTTTAAACAAAACTGCATTTTTGTGAATGTCATTCATAGTTGTTTTCAATGAGTTCCAATATGAGTCATAATTAGTATTGCAAAAAGTATTGCCATTACCATTCTTAATATAACATTGGTAAGATATGGTTATATTACAATTGCTCCAGCCCACCTGGAGGGTGTCATTTTTATAAAAACATACAACTCCTTTTTGTGTGACAGGTAAAAATAAAGCTATTTTGTCCTGTGATCTCACAGTTCCTGTATCGAAAAGTAAATTCTCCCAAGTCTCATTTATCCCCAAAGGGACAGCGGACATTATCAGTCCTCCATATGCTGTTGGTATAGCTGTACAAACCCAGCAATTTGAAATGTTCATAGTCTCTGCATATACACGTTTCATGGCTAGGTATGTGTTAAAATTTGGATGCCAGTCTATAGACGTTTCATCATGCCTTCCCACTTTCACTTGTGTGGTTGTTTGTAGGATAAACCACAACAAGAGGAAAATTGTCACAATTACAGTCAATAAATGTACACTCAACAAAATGATTATGCAACATCTCTGGGGTTGATCTAAATTTCTGTTCGCTTTGTTTTTGGCCATCTTGGTCTGGTTGTGTATCAGTCGCAAAGTTTTTATCAAGTTGAAAGTTCTTTACCAGTTTACAATGTGTCAAATGAACCCAGGACATCCTCTCGGCCACTCTAACTGCAGTAGGCATTGCCAACAGAACCTGGTATGGTCCCTCCCACTTTGGACTCGCCCAAGTCTTCCTTTTCGTCACTTTCAGCCAAACGACCCTGGGGCCAAGACTGCTTCCACCGGTCTGGTCTGTTCCTTATCTGAAAAAGAGTTAAACTGCAAAACAGATTTATTTGTTAACAGTTTCCTCATATAACTAGCTAATGAACTGTCAGCCTCTTGCTCTGCAGGCATGAGAGCTTTCCACTGAGGCACATAATATGCTCTCCCAAAAACCATTTCAAAGGGAGTCAAACCCTTTACATTTGGAACCGTTCTCATACTCAGCAGTGCTAAAGGCAGACAGTATATCCAATTCTTTTGGGTCTCCTCTACTAACTTCCTAAGTTTACTTTTTAGGGTACCATTGTACCTTTCCATCAGTCCTGCTGACTGTGGGTGGTAGGCACAATGGTTCTTTAAGGAGATACCAAAAAATCTACCAAGTTGGTAGATTGTCTGGTTTACAAAATGTGTGCCGTTGTCACTATAAATCCTTTCCAGAATGCCAAATCTAGGGATTACTTCTTTTATCAGGGCTTTCGCCACTGTTGCTGCATCCGGGTTTTTGGTTGGAAAAGCTTCTACCCATTTAGAAAACATGTCTACAATAACTAAATAAAACTTTTTCCCTTCACATTTATTCAATTCTATGAAATCCATACAAATAGTATGGAATGGGTATGGTGGTATAGGAAAACTTCCTTGCTTGGTTTTAAATGCTCCTTGTGCATGGTGCTTGTTACAAGTATGACAAGCTGCACAAAAGTTTTTTGTGTAGTTTGTGTATCCATATGTTTGGAATATTTGGTTTACTAACTGTACCATCCCCCCTGTTGAGACATGGCACTGCCCATGGCTCAACAAAGCTGCATATCTAAATAAATTAGACGGCAATATCGGTTTTCTTTCTTTGGAAATGTACAGTCCATTCTCAAGAATTGCACCTCGTTTTACCCATTTTTGTTTCTCTGCTTTTGTAGTAAGCATCTGCATTGTTTTTAACATGTCTAAATCTAAAATCTCAGAGGGTTGTAATTCCTCATTTAAAAGTAAAGTTTCTGAGTCTGAGGCTGCTTGCTTTGCAGCTGCATCAGCTCGTGCATTGCCTTTTGAAATCTTATCCTGCTGTTTTGTATGAGCTACACATTTACAAATAGCTACTTTGGTAAGTAACTGAATAGATTCTAATAACTCCAAAACAAATTGCACATGATTAATAGGTTTTCCACTAGATGTTATCATTCCTCTATTTTTCCATTGTTGTGCAAATACATGTACTGTAGAAAAGCATACTGACTATCAGTATATATGTTCACACACTTGTTTTTTGCTAAAGTACATGCCCTCGTCAAAGCTATCAATTCTGCTGCTTGTGCAGATAAGTTGTGTGGTAAGGATTGAGCTTCTAAAATTTCAGTGTCTGTAACTACTGCATACCCTACCAGATTCTTCCCTGTAGGACCCCTTCTGCATGAGCCGTCCACATAATATGTCACCTCGGCATTATCCAAGGGCATATCTGTGAGATCTTGTCTAGGTAAAGCTAACTGTTCAATTTCCTGCAGGCAGCTGTGTGGTGTGCCATCCGCAGGAGTTGGGAGTAGTGTTGATGGATTTAATGTCGTACATCATTCAATTGTCATATGAGGTTGGCTCAGCAGTATAGTCATACACGAAAGATGTCTAGCAGGGGAAAGGTATGCCACTTTTTCTTGCAGTAAAACTATTGCAACTGCATGAGGCACTCTCAATGTGAGAGGGTGGAATAACACCACTGAGGCCGAAGCCTGTACTGCCATTGCAGCTGCAACTACTGCTTGTACACAGTGAGGCAAAGATCGCGCCACTGGGTCTAACTGTGATGAATAATAGGCTATGGGGCGTTGCTTATCCCCATGTTATTGCATCAGTACTGATGTCATATATCCTTGCTTACAATCTACAGTCTGAAAAAAATGTTTGTAATCATTTGGAAGTCCTAAAACTAATGAAGAAGCTATCAACTGCTTCAACCTGCAGAAAGCCGTTTCTGCTTCGGGTGTCCATTGTAAGATATCTTGTGCTGCCATTGGTGTCTTATATATCAAGCCAGTCAGTGGAGCAGATTCCAAAGCATAATTTGGTATCCAGCTCTGACAAAAATTAGTTGTACCTAAGAAAGACATCATTTCCTTCTTGGTTGCTAGTTTAGGTGCTTGCAAAATTGCTGTTTTTCTTTCCTCATCTAGTATTCTACCTTCATTGGATATTACATATCTCAAGTATCTAACTTGTTTTCTCCAAAGTTGTAACTTACTTTTGATTACTTTGTGTCCTTGTGTTGCTAAAAATTTCAATAATGCTACAGTATCCTCCCTGCACTGTTGCTGGGTGGGGGCTGCTAGCAAGATGTCATCTACGTAAAGTAGAATTTGACTACCTCCCAGTGGGGTAAACCCTGCCAGGTTGCTAGCCATTTCTTGTGCAAATATTACTATCACTTGTGAAAAGCATAAACATTAAAACTTGCTAAGCTAGCATTCTGCCAGGGTCAAAGATCAGCTTTGCTTCAAGCCACACTGCAGTTTCAAAACTACTTACATTTACACATGAATTAATCCTTACTGTTATATGATTAATAGAATAAAATGCATTATATACTACTTTGCTTTTAAACTAGCATTTCTCATATATTCAAATACACATTTCTCTAACAGCATATCACTTACTCAGAGATCTCTGCCTGATTTACAAAGTCATGTCTAACTCAGAATTGATGGACATGCTTCACCTAAAGAAATTCAAGTCACTGCGAGTCACAAGGTCTAGTGAGCTAAACCTCTCCACAACAATAGATAGAACATGCTGGAGGGACAGATTCCTGTCACAGAGACTCCCCATGCTTTGGAACAAAATTCCAAACTACATAAGGCAGAGCCCCTCACTAACACTCTTCAAGAGAAACCTTGACGAGTGGTTGGGTAACAGAAAATACACCCCTGGGATCACTTCATTGGCTCTGCTTGACAGGGGATCAGTTAATTAACCAATGGGTGGTGAATGTCGACACACTCTGGCTAGGCCTATAAATGCCCTCAGGCAGATAGCCTAGTACCTACCTATGAACCTATATTCATCCCTGTGGACACATTTCACAATGACAGGATGTTAGTTATCTTGCAGGTGTCTGACAGACCCTTCAGATGCACCCCAACATGGTCACCACTGTGATGCAGTGCATTTAACAGCAACAATACATGAACATGTACAGCATGCATTATGGGTAGGTGTGTCAGATGTGTGCATGGAATATACCATAACCACTACATGCCCGGTGCATTGGCAAGCATCAGCATAAACCATACTCACCAGCTACAGGCTGCTGCCTTGATGGTATACCAGAGGGACCTACATAAGAGTGTGAGAGATGCAATGTCAGTGGCCACAGCTGTGGCATTGCTACAGGGTGGGTGCAGCATTACAGTACATCAACAGTACAAGTCCACAATACTACCGCTTATGCACATCTGTTTATTACTACTATGCAGCAACAGACTATATATATATATATATATATATATATATATATATATATATATATATATATATATAAAAATAACATCTCACATATGCATGATCTACCTGTACAGATGTGGAGGCATATGCAACAGTGGTCTACTGATGGGGTCTATATTATATTTTCGAAAGTTTCAAATATCGAACACCGTATGGTTGACACCATATGAACAATGTTTGAAATTTCAAAAATATAATAAAAAAATAAAAATAAAAAACTATACTTACCTAAATGCTGTAGGCAGGGGGGAACCCCCCCCTGCTCCCCCCATGTGGGGGGCTGTGCCCCCCACACCCCGCTACTTAAATATTCCTACTCTGAGATTGCACTGCATTGAAGTAAAGGGAAAATATTCCCTACAGGGATTTCCATGTTACGCGTGCAACATTTCAAAGTTTTGACCAATCGAGGTTGCTCAATACGCGTTCGCTATTTACAATTTTTGATCATGCAATAGGAACCCCTACTGATGTGCCCTGTGGCATTACCTGCATGCTCCTCAGCCAGTGTCTGGGTAGCACCCTCCTCCACAATGGTCTCTGCCAGTTGTTGGGTGTGTGGGCAGGCAGGTGCCATGAGGCTGGTGAGGAGCTCCTCAACACGTGTCGGGGGGATGGACAGCATGCCCCCCCCATTGCAAAGTGATCCCCCCAGACTGCAGCAGCACATTGACGGGCATTGTGAAGCAGGTCAGAACTATGATGCCAGACCTGCTCATAACTGTGGTTATGCAGGCCATCATTGACCCTGTGGACTAGATTGTTCCGCAGGGTGGTCCACTCCTGCTGCTCATGGGCGGCACTGCCAAACAGAACCGGATAGGGCTGTATTAGGTGGTTCAACACAACCTCATTTTCTGCCACTGAATACACAGGTAGACAGCCGTGAGACATCTTGCCTGAAAGACATAAAGATGGAAACAGGTCTGAGCAACTCATACAGCAAGGTTACCATAGTTCTTAATACACATCTCTGTCACCCCCCACTATATCAGCGATAATGAACTGTTCACACAACTCAATAGGTATGGCTATAGCTTACCTAACATTGCGACATATATTGTATTGTACCACACTTTGTGCTATATGTTTGTAGCCATATTCCCTGTGTGGACACTATCATTACTGGCCTGTTATGGACCATTTCACCTGCATGCCATTATCAGGGCCACTATGGTTCTATATATGCATGTGATATGCTTGCTATGTGATTGCTGCACATCACTCATTCTGTGTTATTGGGGGATATCTATGCATGCTGTTGGACATGTTCTGGGATTGTGTGGACTATTACTACCCACATATGTTCTATTACAGTGACACAATAGCATGTTTACGGAATAGTTGCCAACAAAGCCACTTCTCCCACCTCATCTGGCCATGTTACCAGGCCACATCACATGTGGGACTCACCCTGGGGCCTCCTCATCTACTGGTCCAGCACTACCTTCAGGTGGAACTACCTCAGGGGATGGTGCCCCCCCCTTGGGGCACACACAGATATGATCCTGTCACCCGAGGTAAGGTCCAGGGTCTGTTCCATATGGGGCTCCACGGACACTTGTGGGATGTGCTGCAGCACCCTAAGGCACACAGTACACATTCAAAGGATCCACATGCTCCTCCTGCTCAGCCTCCAGGCCAGGCATCTTCAGGGCTGCTGTTGTGAGTAGCAATGGGTGGGGGCCTTGTTCCCATTGTTTCCATATGTGGGCTCAAGGGCTTCTACATTACAGACCACACACACCATTCAGGGTGTTTACCCACCACATGTGTCATATACCACTCCTGTAGGCTGCCCTTTATATCTACCAACCCAAACCACCTCCACAAATATACCTGCTATCCTTTCCCATATTCCCATTCCCTACTTCATAGACAATGGCAATGTGCTCCCGACAAGGGGTTCACATGTGATGTACCTGTCCATGTTGCACAGAGTTACAGCTTTATATATCTGTGTGCATTGCTATGTGTGCTGTTCCCTCACACATAGCATACAGCACTGTGGTGGTAATATAGGGGTCATGTATTTACATACATATATGTATGTGTTTGTATATATGTAGACATATACACACACATACACATATATAGATACATATATATATATGTGTGTGTGTGTGTGTGTGTGTGTGTGTGTGTGTGTGTGTGTGCGTGTGTGTGTAGATATAGATTATGTTGTATATATGTATTTATATATGTATGTCTACATATGGATATCTGTATATCTGTAGACATACATGTAGATAAATAAATATATATATATATATATATATATATATATATATATATATATATATATATATATATATATATATATATACACACACATACATACACACACACACACACACACATATATATATATATATATATATATATATATATATATATATATATATAGATGGATAGATATACACATATGCATACCTATATATGTGGCACATTCAGACATCAGGTCCACAATCTCTAACTCTCCTTCCTGCACAGCTGCACTGTTCTGCCTTGCTACAACAAAGACAGGTGCCACATATGGACACAGACTAACATTAGGGGGGTATTTATAGGGCCGGATTGTAGGTAAGCCAATTACACACCTATGGCATTTCAGCATGCTACAATACATGTTAACCTGAGTGCCCAGAAAGTGGTGGGCTTTGGAACCCATGTGTTCCTAATTATGGCATTACTTCCACCACCAGCTATTGGCCACAGTAATATACATCCTTTCCATTGCACAACACACACTATGTTGGCTTACATCTTGTCAGTCTGTGCTGCTCTGCACAGTTGATGGGTATGGCCCACTACCCACAGGGACAGACTCTAATGTCCATAGCAGTTGTTCAGCTGAACATCATTACAACAGCAACACCTGATGGCACATATATATCACTCCACATCATTTACCTCAGTATTATGGACCAAGTACTACAGTCAGTTACATGCATATATACTTCACATACCTGTGGTGGGAATGAGGTCTGTTGTGAATGGTGTCCTTATAGGAGTTTTTTCTCTCCATGGCTAGGTCCTTAACCTGCTTCCTTTGTTTCTGTTTTTGGTTTGGTTGTGGCTCTGGTTTTGGTTGTGGGTCTGTTTTCTCTTTCTCATTCTCTTTCTCTGTCTCTCTCTCTCCAGTAAATGGATTGAGCTGCTTGGAATAGATTGCAGCATGGCTTTTGTAGGTGATGCACATGATCAGGTGATGGCCTCTGCACCAATCAGTGTCCTCCACTTGCTACCTGCATGCAGCATGCTGTGTAGTACTTCCAATTACCACTGTCATGGCAACCCACTACTATAAATTTGTACATCATGCGGGCATGGTCTCTTTACCTTTCCTGTATGGTGGACATCCTTACTGTGTGTGTGGGCAGCAGTGTTAGAGATAGCAGGTTGCAATACCTCTTACAAGAGAACTTGCACACTCAGGCCAGTTACATATTTGTATGAGGTTCCAGAACTACAAACAGAGTGTAAGTAGTGTTGTTGTATGCATTGCATAGCACCAGCATTACAGGGTTTGTGTGCACATACTAGTTTAACATGGACTGCAGTCTGTCTGCATAGGTCTCAATTGTGTACCTATCCACTTGATGGCTAGAGGTGTGCCTGTTATGTTTTGCCTGTCCACCACACAGGTCTTGTGTCAGATATATCACTGGTAATGTGTGTGTTGATTGCTATCAGTACATAGCTACATCCATTTGTGTTTCTGACTTCATTTTCCTGACTGAGGATATGTTGTAGACTATCCTGTAACACCAGCAACTTGCTTAGTGTATGACAACACTGTTTCACATGGGCTTGTGTTCCAGCCTCTGTCCTCCACCTACATTCCAGACTTTGTCTATATGACATGCTTGTTTCCCACCTTTCCTGTAACTAGTCTAGTCCAGATACAGATTTGCTTTATCCAGGACTGTTTGTAAGCTTCTGAGCCCCCCAAGCCTTTCTGTGTTGGAGAGAAGCCTTCTAGCTTATCAGTGGGAGAGGTAAGCACTGGGTAGCCTATCTACCATAAGAGTTGTTTCTGGCCCAGAAATTGTAGTTTATTGGCTATTTGGGCAGTTTTTCCATCTCTTTCAACTTTCTGATTTAAAAGCTTGCATTTGCTCTTGTTTCTCACCTTTCCTGCAACTAGTCTAGCCCAGATACAGATTTGCTGTATCCAGGACTGTTTGTAAGCTTCTGAGCCCCCAAGCCTTCTGTGTTTGAGGGAAGCCTTCTAGTTTATTAGTGGGAGTGGTAAGCACTAAGTAGCCTATCTACCACAAGAGTGGTTTCTGGTCCAGAAATTGTAGTTTTTGGCCGTTTGGGCAGTTTTTCCATCTCTTTCAACTTTCTGGTTTAAAAGCTTGCATTTGTGCTTGTTTCCCACCTTTCCTGTCACTAGTCTAGTCCAGATATAGATTTGCTGTATCCAGGACTGTTTGTAAGCTTCTGAGCCCTGCAAGCCATTCTATGTTGGAGGGAAGCTTTCTAGCTTATCAGTGGGAATGGTAAGCACTAGGTGGCCTATCTACCACAAGAGTGGTTTCTGACCCAGAAATTGTAGTTTATTGAACGTTTGGCAGTTTTTCCATCTCTTTCAACTTTCTGGTTTAAAAGCCTGTGTTTGAGCTTATTTCCCACCTTTCTGTAACTAGTCTAGTCCAGATACAGATTTGCTGTATCCAGGACTGTTTGTAAGTTTCTGAGCCTCCAAGCCTTTCTATGTTGGAGAGAAGCAATCTAGCTTATCAGTGGGAGAGGTAAGCACTCGGTAGCCTATCTACCACAAGATCCAGGTACATATTCTTAGTTTTAGCACTTGAATTTGCTTATTCGTGCTCAGCACTTGTTCAGAACTTGTTGTTAGCACTAAATAAGCTACAAATTACTGCAGCACTCAACCTTCCTCTTTACCTAGAGGAAAACAGCTTTTGTACTTACTTTCCTCACTTGCTTAGAGAAAAACAGCTCATATACTCACTTTCCTCACTTGTCTAGAAAAAAGTAGTTTTTTATTCAGGCATGCCCAAGAGTCAGCTCCCAGTGTTCTCTCCTGTCTATCTGATGAATCTGGGCATCTTGAGGCAATGTAGCAATTGCCTCATACACAGATAACCATCTCCTCCTACCACCCAACACCACAACCTGTGAGAGATGCACTTATCTAGTCAAACTGGAGGTAAAGCTCTCTCCAATCAAGACTGAACTTGACAGTCAAGAGGAGAAGGTAAGCACTTGCACCACACCACACTCATCACATAGTCCCACTAAACCTACACCACCAAAATCCACACATAGAAACACAAAAACATTCACAGAGGCTCTCATTAATAATCTGCTCAAGCAACAGAAACCTCCAAAGCAGAAAGGCAAGCAACCTCCATCTCCCAACACAACCCAAATGATACCTAGCCCACAGACTCATTGTGCCAATAAACCACAGCCCATAAGGTAAATGAACTACCCAACAAACTAGTCATAGGTGACTCTATAGTCAGGCACACTGATGTCCCACTCATCAGGCTAAACAAGAAGAATGTTACTGTCAGCTGCCTGTCAGGTGCCAGGATCCGTCACATAACCCATGCACTCAGGGCACTCCAGAAAAAGTACAGATATGACTCTGTCATTGTCCATGTTGATGTGAACGACCTGAAATGTATCTCCCTGGACTACATGAAAAGAGACATGGAAGAGCTCTCTGATCTTGTAGCCCAGGAAGGTATGACCCTAGCCCTGAGTAGCATCCTGCCATCACCCAGAATGATACTGCAGTACAAGAACAAAATGATTGACTTCAGCAATTGGCTAAGCTTCTGGTGTCAGTCTAAGGGGATCCAGTATCTGTCTGCCTGGGATGATATGGTCAGCAGACCACAATGCTTTGCCAGAGATGGCCTGCACCTGTTGCCCCTGGGATTCTGAATACTGGTTAAGGCTTTTGCCACCCCTATAGTGCCTTTTTTAGGCAAGGTTCAAATGACAAATTCACCACCGTAACAGCAACAGGCAAGCAAAAACTTAGAGTAATGCTACTCAATGCTAGAATTCTAAATCTCAAAATGCACTCACTCAAGGCACTCTTTAAAATGGAGAACATTGATGTCTGTGCAGTGACTGAGACCTGGTTCAAGGCTCTAGAGAGCACCCCTGCATTACCAGGCTATAACGCATTCCACACTTTTTGGCCATCTTACCTGGACCGGAACACCAAAGGCGGAGGTGTGTCCATATTCATTAAGGATATCCACACCTCCAGGCTAGTTGAGCAGCATAATGCATCAGAGGTTATCCAAGTGCAACTAACTCTGGGCAAAACTGCAATCCAACAGCTTTCTAATACCACTATACTTAGTTCCCGTATTACTCCTTATAAAAACATCTCTTCCTTACGCTCTGCCACCAAGCTTCTAGCTGCCTCCTATAAATCCAACAACAAAGCTGGAGACAGTCTGTTCTCCAACTGTACTGCACCTATCTGGAACAAGCTTCCAAGTGAACTTACTGCAATTACCTCTTTACCAACTTTCAAGAAGCATCTAAAAACTTTGCTTACTTCCCAATGGCTCTGCCCTTATACTAACCCTGACTAAACTTTTCTTTTCTCCTCTACCTTTTCCTAAACTTTCTAATCTTTACTAGGTTACTACAGTACTTTTGTTTTTCTACTCTCTATTTATTAATTCCACTGAGATAGACACAAAAAAAAGGCACCTATTGGATTTTCTTGATTATGCTTATGAAATAGTTATATACTACTTATGAAATAGTTATATACTACTTATCCATTTGTAAAATAGTTCCTTCTGTATAACAAGTGTTCTATATTATTGTCTTTTTGTGGAGGTTTTCTCCCCGGGCCTCTACTGAAAATGGACATATATCCAGCTAGACTAGCCCGGTTAACAAATGTAAAATAAATAAATAAATAAATAGCTTGCTTCAGGTCCCCCACCATGCCCCAGGATTCCCACTTCTCTTTTCTTGATATACTGGAAAATATTAGGGTTCAGCCAAACATCCTAATAATAGGTGATTTCAACTACCCCACCATTAGCTGGGAAAACTACTCATGTACCAACTCCTTTGATCAACGCTTTCTGGAATTCATAAATTCCAATGCCCTGGATCAACTTATCCACACCCCCACCAGGGGCAACAATATCCTAGACCTAGTTATTTACCAACATGTGTGACCAGTGTTCCTCACCTGAAATCAACTCCTCGTTGGTCAGATCTGACCATAAACTAATCACCCTAGCTATCCACATCCTGCTCTCACCCACCATTAAGGAAACCATGGTAAAAGATTTCTCCAAAGCCAGCTTCATGCTTCTTAAGACAGAAGTGGTGAATGTCATGACAACCATGCAGATGGACAATACAGTTACGACTGCTGAATCCTACACAAATGCACTCTATAAGCACTTACATGAGTGCATGGATCGTGCTATCCCAAACAGAACCAAGATGCTATCCTCCAAAAAAAGGAAGCCAATCTGGTGGTCCCCTGCCATAACCAAACTCTACAACAGAAGGAAGAAACTGTTGCAAAAGAGAGTAAAATCCCATGAGTGGAGGAGCTGCCTGGTCAGCCTCAGTAAGAAGCTGAGATCCCTTATAAGATCCTCCAAAGCTAGCTATGAAAACAAAATTGCCACTGATTCTAAGGGCAACCACAAAGCATTCTATAGCTATGTCAATAATCTCAATGGCAACACCCAGTTCTGCTCTGAGTTACAGCACAACGGCACGAAAATTACAGAAGCAACAGATATTGCCAACATCCTGGCTCAGTGCTAAATTTACCCCCCTCTCACCCCCTAAAGGGCCCATATCTATACATGAAGAATGCAGAGTCCCTGTAATCACATCTATGCAGGTATAAGCTGCACTCTCTAAAACCAAAAACACAGCATCCATGGAACCAGACAACATCCCAGGCTGCATTTTCATGAACTTCAGAATGAAATGGCTCCTCACCTAAACACCATGTTCAATTATAGTCTCACATCAGGCTTTGTGCCCACTGAATGGTACACAGCAACAGTTATCCCACTCCATAAAGGGGGAGCCACCACTGATCCTGGGAACTATCGCCCTATTTGCCTGATGAGCCTGGTCTGCAAGACTATGGAACGTATCATCATGGAACTCATAAACAAAAACATTGGTGACCTCCAAACTCTGGACCCCACCCAGTTCGGGTTTGTGAAAGGCAAATCATGCCTTCTGAACCTGATCGACTTCTTTGAAGCAGTCACCAAAGCTGTAGACAAGGGTAAGGTGGTTCACACAGCCTATCTTGACCTCGCCAAGGCTTTCAACACCATCCCCCATTCTGGAATTATAGCTAAACTCACTAAACTAGGTATAAATTCCTATGTCACAAGATGGGTTGGTCAACTGGCTCACTGACAGAATGCGCACTGTAAAAATTGTAGACTCCAAATCTGACTTCAAACCAGTATCAGGTGGAGTACCACAGGGTTCAGTCCTGGGACCTCTCCTGTTTGGTATCTACTTCTCTGAAGTACAAGGTAACACAGAAGGCCTCTGGCTAATGAAGTTCACAGATGACTGCAAACTAGGAGCCATAGTCGAGTCCCCAAATGGTGTGGACATCCTACAGAAGGGCTTCACTGAGACAGATACCTGGTGTCAGAGGCATGGCCTCAAGCTCAATGCCAAAAAGTGCATTGTCATCACCTTTGGTAAAAACTCTGTACCCATGAACTACCACATAAATGGCAGCCTACTTAACGCCAAATGTGTGATAAGAGACCTAGGGACCCAGGTGGACAGTAGTCTCTCCTTTGATAATCACATCGCCACAGTAGTCAGGAAATCCTTCTATGTGGCACACCTCATCACAAAAGGGTTCTCATCCAAGAAAAAAGAGGTCAGTGTTCCACTCTACTCAGCACTCATTAGACCCATTATAGAGTGCAACACCCCTTTTGGAATGTACCTCTCAAGACATCTGCAGCAGCTGGAAAGGCCACAGGAGTACCTCACAAAGAGGATTACTGGCCTCAAACAGATGCGCTACACTTACTGTCTCAAAAAACTCCAGCTTTACTCTGTAGCATATCGCCTACTCCAAGGAGATCTCTGCCTAACATATAAAGCTATGCTAAACCCTGAGCTGAGGAGATCTTTGCCTAACATAAAAAGCTATGTTAAACCCAGAGCTATTGGACATGCTACACCTTAAAAAATCCCAATCCCTCTGAGCTGCATGCTCTAGGGACCTAAACCTTGTCACCACAATAAACAGGACATGCTGGAGGGATAGTTTCCTGTCCCAGAGACATCCTATACTCTGGAACAAGCTATCCATCTATGTCAATCAAAGTTCCTCATTAGCACTCTTCAAGACAAATCTTGATGAGTGGATGGGAAAATAGGAAATACACCCCGGGGATCACTTCTGTTGCTCTGCTCGACAGGGGCACAGGAAATTAACTTTCTTGGGTAGCATAAGACAGGGAATCTTGTTAGCTAGGCTTACTTAGGCCCTTGGGCTGATAGCCTAGTACCTACCTATGACACTATGAACCTGTGCTGTCAGGGGTTGTTATGTAGTGGCCTGTGAGTATGTAATGCTGCCATTCCTGCCATCATTCCACTGCTATTGTGGCCCCCACACATATTGTGGGGTTGGCTCCATATATGTGTGGGCTTCATCTGCACAATACATGTGTGCCCTTATGCAGTCCAGAGGTCAGTGTATGTAACAGTAGTATATGCCCCTGTATGTCAGTCTATGGGGGGATGCACTATAACTAACCTACGCTGTTACAACCTGTGAGAGGTATAAGGGGTAAGCTGCCTTAAGGTATTTGAATGTACATTACCATACAATTCACACTGGGTAAATGCAGGCCTACTGTTTCCTGCTATACAGACTGTTCTGTTTGTCAGTGTGATTGTGATGGTTTCAGTTATGCCTTGTTATGTAACAGATACATCCCATTGTGTCAACTGAAGTCTTTACCCCTAGGGATTGTGTACAGAGTGTAGATAGAGGCCGTTGGACTATGCATCTGCATTACTTACTGTTGATTTATTGTTATCCTGTGGCCCAGTCTGTCTTCACTGTTGTACTACTTGAAGGCCTTGGCCTGGACAGCAACATATGTTATGCTTTCCGGAATACTGTATTAATTGATCTGTTTGAGAGTTGCATTAGTCTGTTTATATGTATCTCAGAGTCTAAACAGCTATATGAAATGGCATATACTTTCTCATGTATGCAAACCTGTATGTGGTGTTATATCCTTTGACCTCTCTGTGGGTATATGTTTCAGATAACAATTGCCTTTCCTTTGGGTGACTCATACAGTGTCCATTTGGTAAGGTGGCAACTGTAGGCATACTGGCTGTTTTGTACAGTGTGCACCCTCTAAATATGTATCTTCCTATACATATCTCTGTGTGTGTATGTGTAGTTACATACAAAATGGACAGCTATGTATAGGGCGAGATTCTTTTTTTGGGGAACAGATTGCCTTTTTTTTTCAGGTGAGAGTGGGATGTTGGGGAGGGATAGTAGGTATATTTGGGGAGGTAAGTTGGGTAGGTTAACAAACAAGGCAAACAAGACGCATACAGGGGTGGTATATGACACATGTGGGGGTAAACACCTTGATGGGGATGGGTGTTGGGAAATCAAAAGCCCATCAGCCCCCTAGTGGAAACAGAGGGACTGAGGTCCTCACCCATGGTCAGTCACCACTACACCTTCACAGCCCCAAAGGTGGCGTTGCTGTGTACTCAGTAGGAGAGCCAGGCCAAACTACTAGTTGTGACACATGGCCCTCAAGCTGGCATAGCAGATCTCTGACCTCTCTGCCAAGCTTGCTACGCACCACGACCCAGACATGGACATGGGTGACAGGTTCCTTTCCACTCCCACTCCTGGGGGGGTGAGCCCCATCCCCTAAGGAGGTTACACCCGAAGGTGGTGCAGGACCAACGGACAAGGAGGTCCCGGGTTGGGCTCCAGATGTGCTGGTGTCCGGTGCCACGGCCAGCTGAGGTTGGACAGGTGGGTCCACCAGGACCTGCCTTCCCATACGTCTTATGGTGTTGTTTTATCAACATATGTGGGTTAGTAATAGTCAACACATTCCAGGATTAGGTATAACACCATGCATAGATATTCCCATTAACCCAAACACCAGATATGGAACAGTTGCATAGCAAACAGAACACATGCATATATGGGACCACAGTGGTCATTACAACATGCAGGTAAATTGATGGCAGTATGCCACCAATCTGGGAGTATTTCAACATAGCACATGCATAGAAACAGATTTAAATAATTATCAAACATTAGGACATATTTCCCAACATTAGAGTTAAGTCAGCACATAACAATTGAGTTGTGTATTTAGTTTATTGTTGCAGATATGGTGGGGGGGGATGTCATTTAACAAATAGTATATTCCTGTAGTTCACATTCCTTTCCTATTAGGTGCTGTGCTCTGTACCTTACAAGTATTAGTACACTACCCTATTGCCTTAATTTGGACAATGGTATGGCTGTCGACAACTATATATATGAACTGGTTTTACCTGCAGTATACACCTCTTTCCTGGTATACCTGTGAAGGTATTGTTTGTTAACACTACCTAACTGTTTCTACACATACTCCCAGATTCCAGGTTGATGTTATGCACATACCTGTCCATCTCTTTTTGCACACACTCTGGGCATGTCTTCACAACATGCAGGTGAACCGGGACATATTTCCACTATTGCCCTCTTAAACCTTTAGTGACTTGTACAATAACAGGTTTGTTTTATTTGACATTATCCAAATATGTACAGGTCTGACAGTCAGTTATATGACATGACATGCTGCCTACATGTCAGAAACTGGCACACTAATATGGCAGGGTAACAGCCAGCAGATATGGGCCAAATAACTGGACATTCTAGACATTTCTGTACACTTGTGGGGTATGATTCTGCATACAGCTTACTACCATTCCAAGGATTCGAACCATGACTGTGTCTGCTAAAAATAAGACACTGTCCATCACAGTAGAATGTGCTATATAGGTACTGCTGTGTATCTCTTGTCTGATTTCTATCTATAATTCTCCTGTGGTTTTACATTCTGACCTTGTAATTATAACACTCTTATACAGGATTTCCTAGACAGTTGTGTTATGTAGTACAGTGTGGGTGACAGTAATATAATACATTATTATTCTGAGCAACTGCAACACTAACAATGCCATACAATACCAGAGTAAACAGTACAGGATATCAATCTTTGATTTATAGGCACAGTGTTTGCATCTGACAAACCTGTGGGAGCAATGTTTGTTAGCACTACCTTCATCTTTCCACACAAATTACCAGTTTTCACATTAGTATTATGCACATACATCTCACTCTGTTACTGTGCACACTCTGGTCACAGCTTGACAACATGGGGGCGGAGATGGGACATACTTGGCTACTTACTCTCATAACATTTTGGGGGGTTGCTAGAGTGACAGATTTGTTGTTATAGATGTCTGACAATCAATTGTATTGCTTGTTTGCTGCCTAAACATCTGGGATCATCCCACTGGTTTCCAGGGGGACAGGGTGACAGGCAGCAGCTATGGGCTGATTTACTGGACATTCTGGATATTTCTGTACACTAGTGGGGTATGATTCTGCATACAGCCTACTACAATTCCCAGGATTCAAACTATGGCTGTGTGTGCAAAAAATACAACAGTTCACATCCCAGTTGAGTGTGCTATTTGGATTTTGTTGTCTGTCTTTTCAGTGTTTTCTAAGTCTCTCTCAGTTGTAGTATTTCACCTCTTGGGATTACAACAGTCATATACAGACACTCCTACGCAATTTACTTATTGTAGCACAATGTGGGTAACAGTGCTTACTACATCAGTACTATTAAGTGATTGCAACTCTACATTACCATATGATACCAGAGTGAACACATGCAGTAAAACAGTTAGACCTTAATTGTCAGGCTATTATGCCTTTATTTACATACAACCTATATAAGACTCTTCCTGCCCTATTCTCTGGTGTATGCAGTACATGCCTTAAACAATACAGGTTTTATACAGGCAATTAACTTACAACTACTTTTAGATTTATTTCCTATGACAGTACATGCAAGAGTATTACTAACCTGCCTCACGTCGCAACCGCTCCAGTCTACAGCCATGGGCCTCCTGGTTCATGGCCGGCTCACTTGCTGCTGTGAAAGACATAAGAGGAATATTTAGTCATACCTATCCATAATATATATGAGCTGGCAATTACTAAACAGGTAGTGGACTGATACACACTGCTGGGACTTCCCCTGTCCTCCTAGTCTCTTGGATCCACTGATCCAAGAGATCCCCCTTTCACCGCTTCAGGTCGGCATAGCATAGTGATGCCAGACCTGCTCACCAGTTCGGGGTATGCCAGTGGCACTGGTGAGGTCATGGGCGAGATGGTCCCAGGCTTCTGCTTTGTATTTGGAACCCTGGTACTGGCCCTGCAGCAGCCTCATGTCATGGTTTTTCACAAGTAGTCCTGCCATGACTCTGGACTCCTGGATGCCCCAGTGCTGCACCTGAAAGTGCACACCCTCTCCCATTCCAGTCTTAGTGCCTACAAGGGGAAGCTACAACTGGTTATGAGATGTATTCCTGCCTGTTGGGATTAAATAGGGCCAATTTCCCCGCACTTTGCCATGATTGGATGGTTTTGAAAAGGCTAAGCTATGGGCAAACCTGCTTGCCTAAGGTTGGCATTGCTTAAATGGGTATACCAATGGGCAGACTGAGTTATCTGGCCTACAAATTGCTTACACCTACAACGCCTGGCTGTGCAATGTTTAACATTGCTTAATATTTAAGTTGCATTATATTTGCATTGTGGCATTGATTTATTTATTCATTACATGTTATATATGTGTTTGGTATCCATGATTAATGTGTACGTACACTGTATGGAGTCCTTGTGTTTATTAAGGGATTTCAACACTTTATTACAATGACACCTCACATCTGGGCTTAATGCAGTACTACAGTTCACATATTTATGTCCTGTAGTTGGTTATATAATATAAAACTGTATATAGATTCCTTTCACATGTTCAGTTTGTATTTCCTATGGTGAGGATCTGTTTGGTGATACCTCAGTCGTATGTACTGATGTGATGGCTTAGTGGTAAACTACTGTGACTGTAGTGTACAGAGTCCACAGTTAAAAACCTGCAAAGGCTGTTTATTTTGTTTCTGGGCAGAACAGCAGCTGATATATACAGAGTGATTAAGGCACTTTTAAACAATTGTTAGCAGGTTTGCGTGGGTTTGTGCGAAGGCAAGCAATGCTAACCTCCGGTTAAGTATGCTTACATTGATGTCTGTCTTTTCAGTGTTTTCTAAGTCTCTCTCAGTTCAATATTGCTTAACCTGTGTGTGCCTTGCTTACCCCCATGCAACCAGGCTTAAACCCACTTACTACTGCTTAAATATGTTTACTCCCGCTTACTACTGCTTAACTATGCTTACTGTTGCTTACTAGTGCTTACACCCACTTACCACCACACTAATTTAGACAGTGATGTCTAATGGTTCTTGGGCAGGTGGTGGACTTGGCAACTGTATGGATTTATCATTCATTACACATTTTACCTTCCATTTGTATCTCTGATTCCGGTGTACATATGCTATATGGGGCACTTGTGATTATCTGTGGACTTTACAACATTATGACAATGGCACCTGACATCTGTATTTAATGCAGTACTCCAGTTCACAAATATATGTTATGTCGTAGGTTATGCAACAAAATAAATTCATCATAAAGTGATCTGACATGGAAAATGGATTGTACTGGAGTGGGACTCAAACCAGGAATGACTGCTCATGCTTTGCCCACTGCACTATTGCTGTACTGCTTCATTTGCATATATCTTGCTTTTTATCCTCTTGTGCCATTTAAGCTGCATTAACCATAGCTAAGTGATGGGCAAACCTGTGCACCTATGGTTAAATTTGATCTGTTTCATAAAAAAATTCTTTATATTTAAATGTTGTAACTATTGCTTTTGTACACTTGGGGGGATGTTGCTGGGGGCATACGAACACCTATGAGCAGTCTTGCTCATTCTTACTCCTACACTGCTGTTCTTGATTGCAGGAGCATGTATATTCTGAGAGCTCTGCTCTCAGACATGCCCGCTGCACTTGTACATGCTCCGTGTCCATTTAGGAGCTCAGGCAGCACGCCTTCATTACTATGCATTACTATGCTGCTGTCCTGCTCCTAGACAGCTGCTTCCATGCAGGACTAAGCTAGTTCTGCATGGAAGGATAGTGAATCCAGGGGAGGCTTTTAAACCCAAATCAACATTTTGCTATGATAGTCAATGGCACGCATAAAACAACAATACCAGGGAGTAGTGGTTGCTAAGGTGGAAGGCTGAGTGTGAGTGTGGTAACTATGAATTAGCATTCTGTTTTATGCAAATGAGGGGACTGATACTGAATCACAGATTTCCTCTCAGTGATTGTTAGTTTGCACCCAACTATGTAGGGGCAGCAAAACCACAGTGCAAGTCTAAGAGCTGAATGACTTCATAAGAGGGTGTATCATGCTTGCTGTAAACTTATTGGAGCTGTGTAGCTCGTCTTTACCCTTAGCTAAGCACAGCTAAGGATGGGGGTGTGTCAGATGTTCCTAAGCACTGTGTACATAGCCTAAATGGGTGTGCACGCCACGCATCAGGTTTTAAACAAAAAAAAAAACAGGAAATAGCAGCTCTGTTCATATCTGAGCACTGGGTATGCACGGCGCATCTCTAGACTTAAAGGGAAAGCCAATGGGAAGGGAAAACAGCAGTAGGAAGGCAATCAAGGAGAACTAGCATAGCTGGCAGGTGGAATGTATCATAATCAGCCAATTACACATGCAGCAGCCCAGCTCACTACTATAAACTATGCAAACATCTTTCAGTCTGGTTTTTGGGGAAACAGCAGTAGGAAGGCAATCAAGGAGAACTAGCATAGCTGGCACGGGGAATGTATCAGAATCAACCAAATACACATGCAGCTGCCCAGCACACTGCTATAAACTATGTAAACACCTATCAGACTGTTTTTTGGGGAAACAGCAGTAGGAAGGCAATCAAGTATAACTAGCATAGCTGGCAGGTGAAATGTATCAGAATCAGCCAATTACACACAGAACAGTCTAGCACACTACTATAAATTATGCAAACACTTTCCAGTGTGGTTTGTCCCACAAACTTTACACCACTGGTGTACACAGATGGGGAAATTTTAACTGACAAAACTAACTAAATGTTAGGGGCTGCTGTCACTCTCATACATCAATACGTGTAAGAGGCTGAGGGTGGTGAGGATGTGAATGTTGATGACCAACCAACAGTGAGGAGAAGGAGAAGAGTGTACAGACCTAGGGTAACCTACCAGGGGCTACATGAGCTGGAGATTGTAGAGTGCTATAGGGTAGACAGGGACATTCTGCAGCAAATTATTGAGCTGTGACGGCTACGCCTCACACACAGAACCAACAGAGGGGAACCCATCCCAGTGGATACCAAGGTATGTGTAGGCTTAAGAATACTAGCCACAGGTACCCTGCAAAGGCCAACTGTGGATATCATGGGGATCTCACAGGCATCAGCATCCAGGGTACTCCACCAGTTCCTGGATGCCATGTGAGCACATGCTGGTGAGCACATTTATTTCCTTAAGACCCATGAGGGGTTGCCCAGCAATATGTGTCTCTTCCACCAAATAGCAGAATACACTGAGGTAGTGGGTGATATAGAATGCACACACATACACATCAAAGTTCCACCTGGTGAGCAGTATAGGATCTACATAAACTGCAAGGGCTTACCCTCCATCAACTGCCAAGTAGTGTGTGATGCTCAGGACATTATCTTGAATGTGTGTGCTGGCAGCCCTGGAAACTTTAATGACTCCCACATCTGGCATATGACACAGCTGTACCAGTCATTTGCCAGTGGGGACATCCCATATGGCCACTTAGTGGGGAATGCTGTTTACGCACTGGAGCAGTAGGTACTGACACCCATCAGAAATGCACATGCACCCGAACAAGAACTCCATAATGAGGCACATGCACAAACCAAGATCATAATATAACATGTGTTGGGATGCTCAAGTCATGGTTCCGCTGCCTGGACATATCTAGTGGAGCCTTGCAGTACTCTCAAGTTACATGCACACAAATGTTGATAGTATGTGTCATGCTACACAGTATGATCCTGTGGAAACAGCTGCAGCAGGAACAGCACGGGGCAAGGCCACATAGCTCCCCACCATTGCCAAGGCCATCACAGGCACAGAGTGGCTCAGAGGAGGAACTATCTGAGCCTGCCCACGTAGGCAGAAGGAGGTGTGCCCAGTATGCCCAGGCCTTGGCAAAGAGACAACGCATAGCACATACACTGACACAGTAGGGACCCAGGGAATGACACATCTCTCTGACTCGCACATACAGTAAAAAGGATGCCAAACATGACACTACCTGTGTTTTACCACGTATAGGGAGTGTAATATGTGCATCCAACATAGATAGCCCTCTAAAACCATCCTCAATACTGGCACAGACACAAGGTAAGTCAGTCTTCCTATCAATTGTTGAATGGAGTAGTATGTTCTCATAGTTGTATCTATAGTATGGATGTGAGCATTCAAGGGACTTGGGTAGCTGAACAGGATGACAGCAGATAGTGGACACCTATATGGGCAGCATGAAATCCATAACAAATACCGCTGTCAACATACTAGGCAGTACTAGACAAGGTGATAATTCCCACTGCAGCACATGTGGCCCAAATGTGTGTCTATAGGACACACACATGTTTGTCAGTGCAGCTCACATACCCACCACTAGCCTCAGCCAACAGGACATGTCTAGATGACCATAAAGAAAGGCTGTTCTAAGGCCTCCAACTGATGGCAATGGTTAACAGCCCCCTCCAGACCTACACAGACAAACTACAACATGTCTGACAGTTATATGTCAATTCTAAAGGGTAAGAAGTCTGAAACTAAAATGTAGGTCAATAAAACCTAAGATCTGTACACTACTGATATGCCTCCACTCTGCATGATAGGTCAGAATACAAAAGGAAATGGAAGCCAACAGAGTACCTGAAATACCAGTACAGTCACAGCAAATGTTTAAAGTCGTCAGGTGTGCCCCCCTCAATCCCATGTGGAAATGCAGTAACATGTAAGTGTGAGGTGTAATAAAAGTGGATCACAGATTACCTGAGCTTGCCCAATCTACAAGATAGATTGTTGCATGTGTACATTATGCATGGGTCCATGTGTTAGGTTGTTGTGTGTTCAATATTGTGTAGAAGTGGTCAGCTTGTAGGCATGGAGGGCTGTGTTTTGGTGGCCTATGGGCAGTACTGTGGATGACAGGGCCATGTTCTAACAACTGCAGTGCCAACCACAATGCCTCTCAACAATACCCATGTCAACAGTCATCCATACTCACTGTCCAGATGTCAATATCTGTCATTGTCTGAAAGATGGACATGCCATGAATGTGGGCCCATACATACACACAGTACACAGGTGGAAATACCCTAGACAGAGTGCATAAAATATAACTGTCAACTGCACACAACTTTGAAATTGTGCATACAGGTTACCAGCATATTAGTTGTCTGTGTAGTATGAAATACTGATGTAGTCTGTAAAATCACTGGCAGACAACAAAAGGTACAGTTATGAAGTAATGAGAGACTGCCTATGTCCCTGCACAAGGCAGCATAAGGGGAATGTCCTGGGTATATCTGTGAGTCAGCTGCAAGTAGCTTCCATATCGCACATGCACTCATCTCACCCCACCATCAGACACAGGTTTATCACAGGTCATATCCTTGCTGTTGGGAATGAGTACAGTATGACCTCACTTCTGTATGGGAATACCCACAGAATGCAGCATGCTGAAGAGGTGTCTTATGCAGCTGTGTCCCTAGCTGTAAGCAGCTCCCTGCATGCATCCAGACCAATGGGTCAATATATACAGGAACTATTGACATTTACACCTCAAACAGTTACCCTGTCATCCCAGAGGAATCCACTGGCTCGCAGCCTCAGAATGTAGGAGTGACAGAATGCACTGGCTTGCTACAGATGGCCTGCAGCACTACCAAATGGCCTACAGTCTTCTGTCAAAGGCCTGTGCCTCATCCGTACTGGCAATGTATGGTATCTCATGGGGTCCCAAATAACAAACTAACACAGTCAACAGAACACAAATGCAAGGCTATATTGACAAATACCACTAGCATGCCCCCCATGTCCTACTGCATGAACTGGGGGCCAATCCATACATACTGCTGGGATGAAGGGTCAACTATAGGGATAATTCCCAGATATCGCTCGCATAATGTTAGGATGAGGATAGAATAACAGATTGGGGGGGGTGCAGATGCATGGATGTCATGGACTGTGTGAAGTCTGAAACTCTGATGTGTGCCCATACTACCCCTGCCTGCAAATCCAGTAATGGGTTGCTACAAACCTGCTCATAAACCACAATGTGAAGGGAAACTGACCATAAATATGAACCCTGCCTCTGGGTAACCTGGGTAAATCTGTACAGCTGAGAGGTATGGCCACAGCAGGATATGGCCATTCTGTTAAGTCGATATATGTACAACAAGGGGATCCTCAGCCACCTTACTACCAAGGTGCTGGACCATTTACACAGACCCATCAGCAAGTGTCTGTAGCTACCCCTCCACAATGGCAGGCGTGTGCAAGAATGTGTAGGCTGCAGACCACAATACTGGACTCAGCTTCATTCATCTTGTATTTCCCAGTAAATAACTGTGACCAAATAATTATATCTGTCAGTAGTCGATGACATAATGCATCACAGTGTAAAACAGTACATATGTCTGAATATCTCTGCTAACACCGACCATGTAACACAAGCAGCACAGACAGCAATAGTTACAGTATCCCCCTATCTGTCGCTCATTGTGACTCCATATTGTCAACCAATCTACAGATATCCTGCAGAAACAGGTTGCTATGTGTAGGCTGAGAACACCAAACCCTGGACTAGAGTACAACCCTACCTGGAATGAATTCACACAGTCAATACAGAAGGTCATACTGGGCATGCTCCTACACTTAGAGAAATGAAGCCCATGGCTGACAACACAGTGGACTATACATATCTGTCATTTGCAGATGTCTGTGCAAACACACCAAATTGCACACCATTTATGCTTCACACACACACTGGATATGAATACTCATACATATCCAAGGCCAACACACTATAATATGTCAAGCATACACACACAGAGATGTGGGGAAGAGAGAGACAGACAGTGATAGATAAAAGTCCATTATAAGGCCTGTCCCACCCACTACATATCCAATTGGCCGATATTGCATGATGTGCAGATGCCAATCACTGTAGACATTGCTTTTGCTAGCCCTCAGCCCTATAGTGTCTGTGTTGCTTGTGATAACAGTGTAACACAATAGTAAAAAACAGTATTCATGTAGCATTTGCGTACTCAGTTCTGTCAAATGTAAAGTTGTGTGTGACTGAGTGTGTGTGTGTGTGTGTGTGTGTGTGTGTGTGTGTGTATGTTTCCAGAGGAATGGTTGATGGCCCATGCACACACACTGCACTTCCCATTGCCCATGTTACCACTCCTACTGATGTCAGTCACCTTGAAATAAACCTTTGGCCAAGTTCCATCCTATAAGCTCTGTGGTGCTTGCGATAACTGTGTAATACCATAGAGTAGCAAACTAGCTAGGTAGGAGTTCTAATCCTGGTCCTGGCAACTGTGAAAATGTGTGTGAGTGAGTATGAGTCTTTGTTGACACCTGCTTTTGTGGTCATTCACACTTACTGCTCTTCCCTCATCCCTCCATTAGCACTGCAGCTGATGTCAGTCACTTTCAAAGATGCATTTGGACAGCTCTCCATCAAATAACTGTTGTGGCACTTGTGATAACTGCATAATACTATAGTGTAGCAAACTAGTTAAGTAGGAGTTCTGATCCTGGTTCTGGCAGCTATGGAAATGTGTGTGTTTTTGTGTGAGTCTTTGTTAATACCTGCTTTTGTGGTCATTCACACTTACTGCCCTTTCCTCACCTCTTCTTTGAGTACTGCAGCTGATGTCAGTCACCTTCAAAGACACCTTTGGACAGCTCTCTAACATATAACCACCGTGGCACTTGCAATAAGTGAGTAACACTGTAGCACCAATATATAGTTAGGTAGGGGTGTGCGTCATCAGTATCCTGGGTGGGTGTTGGTGTGATTGTATAAATAAGAGGATCCATTTCAGCATGTGTTTTGGTACATTTTCATATTGAAGACCCATATGTCCTCATGTGGTATTACAAGGCTAACAGCTGTCAAACACTGTAGAGGTTGTTGAGCACAGTACACAGCCATACATTTATATATAGGCAACCATTATAATACCCAGAGACCTCTCTCTACCCACAAATCATACACAAACACACGTGGGTCTTTCTCTCTTCTTGTCTTTCTTTTCATCTGTCTCTCTCTCTCACCCCTTGTCTGGTGGATGTGTAAAAATGCATCTGTTTTGCATAGGCAGCAGCTTGACTTTGGTAGGTAATGTTCATGATCAGCTGATGGCCTGTGCAGGAATTGGAGTCCTCCACTTGCTAATTGCATGTGGAACACATGTGGTATCATTCCTATAGCCAATTGCATGGAAACACACCCCTATAAGTAAGCAGTGCAAGTGGGTGTTGGCCTTTCTCCCTCACTGTGGGCAGGACTTCATGTGGGTGTGTGACAAACAGCATCACAGAGGGTAGCTGGAAATACCTGTTATAACAAACACTCTGGAGACAGGCCAAAAAACTGGAGGGATATGTTCCAGACATGGGGACATAATGTAAGTATTACTGTTCTACATTTGAAGTAATGTTGGTTTAACAGGGTTTGTGTGGATATGGCTGTTCTGCATAATTTAAAATCTGGCATGACAGTGTTATGTGGTTGAGAAAACTCTCACCTGTAGGGCTATCTGCAAACTGGCCAGAGTTTGGAGCCTGAGATTTGGTGTGTTACTCACACATTTTTTGTCTTCATAAATGCAGTAACATACTCTGATTATTGTACTCAGGAAATGCTAACATCCATGTGTGCTACTGACTTCATATCCCTCAGAAGAGAAATATCACAACAAACCCTGTTACACCAGCAATGTTCTCAGTTTATAACTGCAATATGTCAATATTGGCCCTGTGTTTGTGTCTCCGTTCCCCAAGTCTGTCATCTTTTGTTCCTATGCCATGTAGTAAGAGGTGGATATGTACAGCATACCATTATTTAATGACATAATTGCTGATATCAAGCCAGTGATATATCAGACTGCCAGACATGTAATGTAAAGGAGGGCTAATAGTTCTGGACAAAACCTGGATATTCTGCGGTAGTCTGTACAGTAGTGAGGTCTGTGTACTTATGGTGATTGTTGACCAAGTGTCTGTATTATGTAGCAGTGTATTGTGATCATGTTATTTGGCCTGTGTACATACTGGGGTAGATGTCAGTGTTCTTGGTCCTGTTCTATCTGACAGTGCATTCTGCTCCAGTTTCTGATACCATATCAGTCTATATGTTTGTAGGGCCAGACTGAGACATGTCCCATACCAGAGTCAGGCATCAGACTGCACTGTGAATTGACCAGTATATGTATGGATAGCGTGTGAGTGGCAAACATGATGATGAATTTTGTGCACACAGGCCATCGACTGTACTATTACTTAGGGTTACCATTATGTGACTGTGACCATGTTGAGATTGGTTGTGGGAATGCACTTTCACAGTGGTGTCTTTTACCGCATGTTGTTACACACCTGTAGTGCCTGTTATATTTGCAATAACATGTGTATTCTCCCATAGGTAAATTGGCTTAGTGTTGTGGTAGTCTGCCTGTAGTGTAGACAGTGCTTGGTGACATGCCTAGAAGTGCAGTGTATTTACCCTGGCTTGATGTTATGTCCAGAAATTTGTCAGATGTACTGTTGCCTGTCCACCATACATGTTGTGTATTTCTGACAAAGCAGTGGGCTGGTGTGAAGATGTATGTCACCAATTAGTGTGAAGTATGTGGCTTGGGTCTCTGCTCCTCCAGTTAATATGTGTTAGGACAGACAGGAGGGTGTGAATGCATCAACTGTGTGAGCTTATCTAGTCCAGTATTTGTGATATACCCCCATTTTCATGGCTCTAAACATCCCCTTTATCAGGCTTGTTTCACATTTCTTGCACTAAGGTGTTCTGTGTTTACCTCCTGACTGACCAGATTGTTTCAGTCTGTCCGTGTTTATTGCTCATATTGCTTCTGTATTCCATAGGATCATTACTGTGATTTGTGTGGTATTTCACTATGATGATTTTATGATGTCTGTCAGTAACTGATAGCGTACATGTCAGTCTCAGAAGAGCCTTCCTTCACAACATGTATGTTGATACAACCCTTGTCACTGAAGCAACATTCTACATTTATAACTGCAATACATGCATTACATTCCCTTGCAGTAACAGGTTGAGAGTTATGGTGCTGAGGTATGATACACTACATGTCATGGGCATATGTTATATATACATACATACATACATACATTGAATATATGTATGTATATAATTTTATATATATATATATATATATATATATATATATATATATATATATATATATATATATATATATGCACACACATATATTTATATATATATATATATATATATATATATATATATATATATATATATATATATACATAAATGTATATATAGAGAGAGAAATATAGAAATATATACAAATATATAATATATAACTATATACAGATATATGCGTGTATGAATATGTATATACATATATATATATATATATATATATATATATATATATATATATATCTCATATGTATAAACATATCTATATCATTTTATGCGTAAACATGAGTGTTGTGTATAACTTCTCAGATGTATCCCACCATATTACTCTATGCGTATATTTACATATAAGAGCATGACTGATTCAACACCTTTTTCATTTACAAGTGCTAAACAATTGTAGTAGTCAGAGCAGTTGTTTACTACTATTCAGTATGTGTACTGAATGATATATTGGAAAAACAATACACATCTTCACAGCTTAGGCGGCTTAGTGGTTAACTGCTGTGACTATAGTGTACAGGGTCCTGGGTTCAAGGGCTGTTTATTTTGTTGCTAGGCAGAACAAGGACTGTTAGATACAGAGTGGTTAAGGCAGTTTTGAGCAGCTTTAAGCAGATTTGCTCAGGTCTGGGCGACGGTAAGTGCTGCTAATGTATGGTTAAGCGTATAGGTGCTTATCACCTGTAGGCTTCGCTTACCAGTGCACAAATCTGCTTAGCATTTAAATTTAAGTAATGCTTACACCTGCTAAGCATAGCTCAGCCCTGGTAACCATTGATCACATTCATGTCTCATAAAATAGCAGGGTAATGACATCTTTAATTAATGTATTTAATTCCATGTACATAACATGCTTCTATGTGCTGTCATTACAGTAGCAAGGGGTGTGAGTATACTGTATAGAACACCTGAGTATACATAGGTAGTGCCACAATCGTTTCTCTTTGTATGTGTTTCATACTTGGGTAGCATCCCAAGTTATTTGCAGTCACACATGCATGTATTGTATCATTACATCACCACTTTTAACAGTGCTTTTCCAAGTAAGAGTAGATTGCAGATTGTAGTACTGGAACCATAGCACCCTGCATGCAAACTTGGACTCTTTGTACTGACTATTGTGTTCTTGGCATTTGACCTGTATGTTTTTATGTATCTCCTATTGGATATTAATTTGATATGTTGATATTAACTGTAGACTACTATGTTTTAGGACATGTCATTGAGAACTGCTGTCATGTAGTAATGGCATACCTATCAGTTTCAGACATCTATCTGTCAGAATATTCATCGTAATGCATGACCTGTTGGCTAGCTACTTTCTTTCTGTCCTCTGTACAGATGTGCAGATGTCAGGTATTCATCTTGGCTGCTTACAATAAATCTCTGATTGACTGACACTTACATGTTTGCCCAGCTGTCTTATGAATGCCACAGCTAGGAAACCCCACTCTGTATGCACCACATCTCATGAATACCTCAAGCAAGCTACCACAGTCGACAGAACATGTTTGGGTACATGTCCCTTACCCAGATACTGGCCATGTTATGCAATATATGTTGCATACATGTCAATTGGAGCACCTCACTGGCCCTCTGCAAGAGAAAACCAGAGGAGTGGATGCTGACTTTAACTGTCACCCTGAGGATCACTCATGTGGCATCAGTTGATAGATGGCTTGCTGACAAACGTCAGGTGGCACAGTAACAGTGTACTCACATGCCCTATTCTTGTCACCTCTTCATGGACATTAGGTTGATACACACCTAAGAAAACCTACATCTATGGACCTCAGTACCGACAGATGTGTGAATGCATTATTGAGTATAACTGTGTCTGTGTGATTATAAACTTGCAGTTCAAAATCATCTGAGGGCCTTCTCACCCACGACACCCCCATTTCTATACTTAGAAATGGCTGCTGCTGTAATTCACAGTAAATGTACCTTGTTACACTCTTCACCCTATGGGCTACCTGGAGCTTGCAGTACCAGCATAACACTGTTCTACAAATGGGTAGATAGATGTGGGTTACCCTCTCAGTCCTGGCAAGTGTGTGTGTGTGTGTGTGTGTGTGTGTGTGTGTGTGTGTGTGTGTGTGTGTGTGTGTGTGTGTGTGTGTGCAATTGTGTCTGACTGTGCATATTTGTATGAGGCAGCATTCTGAAGCCACATTCTCCAAATACAATATAAGGGATGGTGATGTTTCTGACATTAGGAGAGTCATGACAATCCCTCACCCTACTATCCCAGTGGCATGTGCAACAAATGCATATCCCTGTAGTAGCACTGATTAGAACTACAAGGGTTTGTATTATACTCCTGGTCAATGTGTGATTGTGAGTATGTCAGAGCATTATCATGGGTTTCAGTGACTACAATATCCAATGTGGGGTGTGTGTGCTGGTTATACTGTCTTTACACCATGGTACCCCCCAGTACATGTCCCAAGGCCTGCTGGATGATGACCACTGTCACCATCAACCATACAGGTAACTGATTACACTATCCAGCCCAAAGATTCATGTGCTGTGTGCAAAAATCTCCCTAACAGAATGATCTCACTGGCAAGGTAGTTAGCACTGCTAAATCCAGGTCTGTTAAATGTGTCTATGGCTGTATGTGTTTGTCAATGTGTATATGACAGTATGTCATACTATGTATTGTTCATTAACACCCAGTATATCCCCCATTACCATACTGTACAAGGCCTGGTGATGTTCTTCACTTAACAGGAAACTCGGAACACACCTCATCCTAAAAGCTCTGTGGTGTGTGCAATTAAGGTCAAACACATTAGTAGCAATAAGTACCTAGGTAGGGGATCTACTCTCAATATTGGAAAGTAAGTGTATGTGTATGTGAAAGGATCCACTTCAGTTTGCAGAAATTATATGTTCCAGGAGATCATTTGCCTGAAAACGAACTGCCAAAAGGTAACTTTTCAGAGGAATTATCTTGTGGAAATTCATTCCATCAAAACTAATAGTGGATGTGCAAATGCCCACTTCCCCACTGTACAGCTGTGCAGCAATACTAGAGTTGTTATATATAGTTGGGTGTGGTTGTTGTGGGCACAGCCACCCACCTCAGGGTTATTGTTGTGCATATCCCCCACTTAGTCTGCTGTTATATCGTACAGTTTATGTTAACAGGTTAAGTATTTCTTAATCACACTATGTGTGGCTCTATGCCACCCCACACCCTCCAAAGTGGGGGCCTCTGCCACCCACACCAGCACATCTATGTTTACCAACTCCGGGATTGGACTACTTTGGGGAAGAGGACATATAACCCTGCCATTACCATTGTCAATGACATTGAACTGGCAGACTCAGTATTTACTGATGTGATATTTTGGCTATTTGGTCTTGGTGGAATTACATATGCCAAAATGAGTTCACTGCAGAATTAAGTACATCCATGTGTACAGTGTTCTCTGTGTATTACATCAACACCAAAGCCTCTGTGTGTGTTTTATTCACAAACATTTGGTGTGTCCCACCCAGTACACTTACCATTGTCAACTGCAGAAGAGCGGCTGACATCAGCCACCATGCACTCACCTGTATACACCTCTCAGACCTATCAGCCATGTGGCACATGTAGTAACTGTTATACAGACCTGTTACTTGTGTTCAGCTGTACCCAGGATATGACACAGTCAATGTGTCACTACAGTGCCATACCCCTTGTAGGAAAGGACAGCAGACCAACATTTTGCTGATACATAGACACCTACAACACAAACAGAATACATTATGAAGACCAGAATCAGTCAGAGTTAATAACAGCTATAATGCATCATGGCTGGACAGCTACACACCTTGACATGTAAGTATTAAACATACCAGCTGAAACCATGTTAAACAGCATTACATTGCTAAACCTTAGTACATTCATCCTGTGCATCAGAACCATATTAGCATGCCCCTGCATCGATGGTAGATGGTATGGGTGACAGGGATGTGGCAGAGGTATCATCATATGCACAGAGTGTGTGGTGGGTTTGCCACAGGCCTAGGCTGAGCTGTTTGGTTGATATCATGTGTGTGTGTTAGGGGGTTCATTAACAACTGGGCTGTGCATATGTGGTGTGTGTTGGTATGGAGGTGCCCTAGCTGTATTGGTGATGTGTGTGTGTGTGTGTGTGTGTGTGTGTGTGTGTGTGTGTGTGTGTGTGTGTGTGTGTGTGTGTGTGTGTGTGTGTGTGTGGATGCACACAGTTCTGCCATGTGGCTGCCCTATACAGGAGTTTGTTGGACAGCTGCAGACCATACATGGCAGGGTGTACAGTTCACTGTCTCTGGCCACAGACACGGGAACTGTGCCTGCCAGGGGTTCCACTGGCACCACCAAGTAGAAGCCCAGATATGGTACTCTCCCCTGATGGTGACAATTGTCCGCTGGATCTGTGTCCCTGTTGGGACTGGCCAGGATGATGTGCATGTGGCCTGCTGCATTGTGGTGTGGTCAGCACCCTCCCTGCAGTGCTGGTGCTGGTACTCCCACTACAGGAGCAGCTGTGAGTTGTTGCACATCAACATAGACCTCTACCTGTTGGTGTTGCTGACCGACATCCACTTGGATGACACCCTGCTCCCACCACATGCTCCAACACAGACACCACATGGTTGAGGATACCCACCATCTCACCCAACCATCTATCCTGGACCTCTGCAAAATAAGGGTAGGCACCTGCAAGACCATGGATGTTGTCAAGTACAGCAGAATAAGTAGTCCTCTGGAGCCTCAGACTCTGTCTGGTGTACCGTTCCATATGTGCCTTTGCCTCCATGATGGCCCAAAACACGCATCTGGTGACCCCTGATGTGGCAGTTCTGCTAGGGGCATGATGACCAGTTGCCCTCCTATGAGCACCCCTGTACATCTGCCTGTGTGGTACCTCACCATTCATCCAGCTATGGCTGCTGTGTACAGACACACTTGCTATAGTCCCCATACTATCCTGTCTCATGCCACCACCCACCAACTGTCCCTCATCTATGGCCACTGGTGATGGGGTATGTATGGGCGTGGTATGTGTGGGGATGGGGTAGATAAAAGTGGGAAGTCAACCGATGGCACAGCTTCAGCCCCTGACTACCCTGTCTGTGCCTCACCATACCCTATCATCGTTGTCAGAGTCTGTATGGACACTAACATCAGTTTGCCTGTAGGAGGGACCATGACCTACCTCGCCACTTGTGAGGGGAAAACAAAAAATGTGATTTAAGACCTGTACATTACTGCTTCCCTCCACACACACACACACACACACACACACACACACACACACACACACACACACACACACACTTACAGTTGAGGTGGCACAAAGATATTACAGAGACCACTCATTACCCAACAGTCAACACGCATGACATATGGCACTCAACAGCATGCACTGAAGCTATACTCAATCCTTGTTACCAACATTATACATCTTGGTGATGCATGAGTTGTGTTAGTAGGTGATGCCCCTTCCCCTGGAACACACTGCACCCATGTGCACAGTATTGCTGTGCACCTGTACAGCACCCTGGCATGTAATGTGCACCATACCTCATGAGTGTACACACCATTGCTGAATGTGTATATGTGTCACAGTTATGTTTGCTCTATTGCTCAAAGCCCTTATATGTTTGTCTGACACATACCTGGGATGATATGAGGACTGATATCAATAGTTAATGCCTGACCTCTGATTTGCAGATCTCATCATCAGCAGTGCATGTATGAGCAATAAAATCCAATTACAGTGACAACCTTCAAAGCTTAATGTGGCTATGAGGAGTGTACACACCCTTGTTGACATGCCAGCCTCTTCCATGATATGCAATGGGGCCACAATACTGCATATGTTAACATTACACCTGATATGTGACATATGACCTGTCAATCAAATGCAATATCAAATAAATGTGTCAGTCATGTAGATGCTGAATGAGATGCATACAATATATGGGTTGCATAAGTGTGCACACCCTGAATACAATGGTTTGTTGCAGCACCTGTTAAGTGAACTACAGCAGTCACTATTCCAGGAAGGGTTATACTAGCATGGCCCATCCTCACTTGCCATTTTTTGGTCACTCCACCTTACAAATGTCCCCAAACTCTGCCAGGCTGCAAGGTCAGCTCATGTGCACAGTCCTTAGAGGTCACACAGTGCCTTCACCATTGCTGTGGAGTCAGGGTTATGTCTGGCACAATTCATTACCTTGACTGCGTTCCAATACATCCATTCCTAGGGAGCTTTAGATGTATGCTTCAGTTCACTGTTGTGTCTCAGGATGACACCCCTCTCCATCCTCAGCCTTATTGCAGATGCTTGACAACTATGGGCCACAAACGAGTGCTATTTTGCAGTGTTCCAAATTCAGAACACCATGTCTACCAGCCTAGTTCTTGTGAATGAACAGCAAACTTAAATGTGTATACTGGCATCAGCAAGGTAAAAATGGGGATGGTGGGCCTAAGGTGGGATGAGGTGTTGCTTGTGCACCACATGTATCTTTATTAATACTGTCTGTAGGTTTCAGCCTTAGTCTCAGTACACCATTACACATTGCAACACATGCCTTTGGGATACTTGATGTTATGCATATGCTACCTGTAGAGAGACCTGGATGATGTTTCCTGTGGAACAACTCTTCCATCTGATTACCCTAACCCACAGGCCACATATATGCAGATTACAGGCAATTGTCAACACAGGTACTGCACAGGCAGTACTTGCTAGACATTCCTGCAAGTATCTCAGTGTTGCTGCATGTGTCTGGGCACCCTCCGTACCAGTTTGCAACATGTGTTGTCATCTGTCTTGGATGGGCATCTGTTTATTTTCTACATTGATGTTGTCCCATACTTCATACACACATACATGACTGTCTGCCCTATTTGCTATGGTATATACAATGGTGAGATAAGGCTACTTCTCCCACTCCTGAGTGCTACCTTTTGGATACAGGATCCATTCCATGGTTTGTAAGATGTGTGCAAGCCACGGCTACCTCTGTTGCAGGTGAGTGGGCAAATGTCATGGACATACTTCTTGGACAGCAGATCATCACTTGGTGTGGCATTGAGGCCCTTTACTTTATGGAAGGTGTATACTCAAGAAGAGTGAATGCTGTCAGTACCTCACAAGCTGCTTCCACAATATGTTATTTGGAGTGTGCGAACACATATGCTTCCAGTGTTTGTTAAGCTATGTATTCCCCATATTTGTTGTCTTAGCATAGGATTCCTTATTACATATTCATTGCTCATGTTAGAATCACATTACAGGTTGTAAAAAGTGTGGAATGTGGTATTCTGATTTGCGGTTGTTTACATCAGGAAGAGTTGCCAATGTAATAGTGGTGTATACAGTGTTTTAGCCACTGTATAAGGGTAATGTTTCAGACATATCCCTACTGTAGGCCATTTTTCCCACCATTATGTTAATTTCTGTCCACACATCTTGCACTGACAGGTTCTTAGGTATACTTCAGGACTCTTACATACCCTTCAGATATGCCACTATGATGCAGTGCAGTTAATAGCAACAATGAATGAACATGTACAGCATGCATTATTGGTCGGTATGTTAAATGTGTGTATGGCAAATACTATGGCCATAACATGACCGCTGTATCAGCAAACCTGCACAAAACAACTCCATACTCTCCAGGCTGCTGCCCCAGATGTATACCAGAGGGACCTACATAATTGTGTGAGAGACATAATGTCTGTAGCCACATCTGTGGCATTGGTACAGGGTGGGAGCAGCATTTCAGCATATCAACAGTACAAACCCACAATACTAGAGATTATGCACATATGTTCATTACTACACTGCAGCAACAAACTATCTTATCTGACATATGCATGTAGATACTTTACAGATGAAGATGGATAAACAACAGTGGTCTACTAATGTGTCCTGGGGCCTTACCTGGTTGCTACTTGTCCATTGTATGGGTGGCACCCACCTCCACAATGCTATCTGCAATTTAATGGCTTGGCTGGTGGGTGGGTGCCCCAAGGCTGGCAAAGAGCTCCTCAGTATGTGTCAGTGGGGGCTGGATAGCATGACCCCCACCTGTGGCTAGCTGGGCCCTTCTAACAGCAGCAGCATGCTGACGAGCATGGCGGATCAGGTTGGTGGTCTGATGCCGCACCTGCTCATAACTGCAGTTATGCAGGCCAACATGATTCACTCTGTGGACGATCTCATTCCACAGGGCAGTCCTCTCCTGCAGATCATGAGCCCTGTGCCCAAATAAGATGGCATCATGGAGTACCACAAACTGCATAATCGTGTTGTTTTCTTCTGCTGTGAAAGCAGGCATCCATTCCCTTGACATAATACCTGGAAGACATGAACAGGCAAAAAGGTCAGAAGACCTCATTCTGCAAGGATATATAAGTTGTTAATTGACAACTCCCCCCCCCCCCCACCAACATATCTGCAACAGTAATCTAAACACACAAATCAATGGGTATGTTTACACCAAACTTACTGTTGGGACATATGTCCTATTGTTCAACAAATACTGAAATGTGTTTCTATTAATTTTCCATGATGAAACACTATTATTGGTGGCCTGTCTATCAATGTAACCTGCCTGCTGTTGTAATGGCCACTGTAGTTCCATATCTGCTTGTGTTCTGTTTGCTATGCAACTGTTCCAAATCTGGTGTTTTGGGTTAATGGGAATATCTATGAATGCTGTTATAACTAATCCTGGATAGTGTTGACTATTACTAACTCACATATGTTCTAAAACTGCAACACCATAGCACGTTTGGGAAGGCTAGTCCCAGCGAACCCACCTCTCTCACCTCATCTTCTCATGGCACCGGACCACAGAATGTCTGGTAAACCACTCCAGGACTTCCTCATCTGCTGCTCCTGCACCACCTTCAGGTGGAACCACCTCAGGGAATGGGGCTGGTCCCACCCCTGGGAGCAGGCATGGACAGGATCCTGTCACCCAAAATCAGGTCCTGGGATTGATGCATAGAAAGCTCTGAAGGGAGTGTGTAGATCTGCTATACCAGCTTAAGGGTCATGTGGCACAATTAGAGGGTCAGCCTGCTCCTCCTGTTCAGCCCTCAGCACAGCCACCATCAGGGCCATGAAGGTGCAGTGGTGACTGCCCACGGGTGGGAACCTCATTCTCACTGTTCCCATTTAGGGACTCATGGGCTTGTGATTTCCAAACATCCCTCCCCGTCCAAGGTGTTTACTCCCCACATGTGTCATATACCACCCCTGTATACTGTCTTGTCAGTCTTCCAACACAACCTACCTCCCCAAATATACCTGCTACACTTCTTCAACAACCCAATCTCACCTTAAAAAAATGGCAATCTGTTCCCAAAAAAGCATTTTGCCCCACACATAACTGTCCGTTTCACACACATGTCCACTAGGCACATGTAATCTGGTCTAATTGGCTTAACAACAAATTATTGTTATCCTCACCCCTCTGTCAGGGGTTTGAGTGACTAAATATACCTACAAATTCAGTATATATGCACAGCTGTTGCTGTAGAAAAAATGGACAGCTATGGACATTTCCCACACCCATCCTGCACATCCCTAGCTACTTTCCCCATTGTCTTTCCCTCTTTGTGCCCCCTTTTTCAACACTTTCTTAAAGTGCCTTAATCACTCTGTGTCCAACAGCCCTTGTTTTGTCCAGCAACAAAATAGTCAGCCCTTGCCATTCTTTAACCCAGGACCCTGCACACCATAGCCATTTACCACTAAGTCATCTGAGCTGTAGATATGTGTGCTGTTTTCTCACACATATTCAGCACAGTCATGCAACATTTGGGAATATGTATACATATATATATATATATATATATATATATATATATATATATATATATATCTTCTGGATACTGGTCAAGGCTCTTGCCACCCCTATAGTGCCTTGTTTAGGCAGGGTTCCAAAGATAAAATTACCATCATAACAGCTACAAACAATTGCAATCTGAGAGTCATGCTGTTCAACGCTAGAAGTCTAAATTTTAAAATGCATTCACTCAAAGCGCTCCTTAAAATGGAGAACATCAACATTTGTGCTGTATCAGGCACCTGGTTCAAGGCAGCAGAAACACCCCTACACTACCAAGCTATAACTCATTCCACACCTTTCGGCCTTAGAACTTGCACCGAAGCTCCAAAGGCAGGGGTGTTTCCATATTCAGAAAGGATGCGCACACCTCCAGACTGGTAGCCCAACATAATGCATCTGAGATACTTCAGGTGCAGCTAACAATGAGTAAGACAGCGATTCAGGTCGTAGCCTGCTATAGGTCCCCAACCATGTCAGACTCACACTCCATGTTCCTAAGCACCCTGGAGAATATTAGGGTCCAACCTAACAATCTCATACTGTACGACTTCAACTACCCCTCCATCAACTGGGAAAACTACTCATGTACCAATAGACTTGCCCAATGATTTCTGGAATTCATTAATTCCAGTGCTCTGGACCATCTCATTCTTACCCCCACTAGAGGTAGCAACATCCTTAACCTGGTCATTACTAACATGGGTGACCTCTGCTCTACACCAGTACTCAACTCTTCCCTAGTTAGATCTGACCACAAATTAATCACCTTGGAAATCCACATCCCACCCCCCACCCCACAAAGGTAACCACCATGAAAAACCTCTCCAAAGCTAACTTTGAGGTCCTAAAAACAGAGGTGGGTAACATCACAGCAGCTATGTAAACAGAGAATAGTTGCATGACTGCAGAATCATACACCAATGCACTGTACAAACATGTACACAAATGCATGGATCTCACCATTCCCAATAGAACTAAGACCCTCTCCTCAGCAAAAAGGAGGCTAATCTGGTGGTCACCTGCCATATACAAACTCTACAACACAAGGAGGAAACTGATGTGGAATAAGGCAAAGTCCCAAGACTGGAAAAACTCCCTTATCAGCCTCAACAAAAGGTTAAGATCTCTCATCAAATCCTCTAAAGCTAGCTATGAAAACAGAATTGCAGCAGATATTAAAGACAACCACAAGGCCTTCTATAGTTATGTAATGAATCTCCACAGCAATACCCAGATTTGGTCTGAGCTACTGCACAATGGTACCTCCTATACCAAGCCAACAGATATTGCCAATATACTGGCTGACAGATTCAGTGCTACCTTTACCCCTCTCCCCCTAAAGGGACAATCATAATACCAGTAGATTGCCAGGCATCCTATATTACTGCTGCACAGGTTAAAACAGCACTGTCCAAGGCCAAGAATACAGCTTCTATGGGAGCTGAAAATACCTCACCTGTGTGCCCTGTTCAATCACAGCCTCACCTCAGGCTTTGTCTCTACCGAATGGCGCACTGCTACAGTCATCCCTCTCCACAAATGAGGAGTGACTACAGACCCCGAGAATTATCTTCCAATTAGCCTGACAAGTCTGATATGCAAAGTTATGGAATGTATCATCATGGACCGAATAAACAAGGATATAGGGAATCTCCATACTCTGGATCCTACTCATTTTGGTTTTGTGAAGGGTAGATCATGCATGCTCAACTTGATCGATTTCTTTGAGTCAGTCACCAGAGCTGTGGATGAAACCAAGGTGGTTCATACAGCCTACCTTGATCTGGCCAAAGCTTTTGATACAATTCCCCACTCGGGAATCATAGAAAAATTCACTAAGCTAGGCATCAACCCCTATATCACTAGGTGGGTTGCAAACTGGCTCACAGATAGAACCCACAGTGTGAAAGTAGCTGACTCCAAGTCAGACTGCTGACCAGTCATGAGTGGAGTCCCACAGGGTTCGGTCCCGTGTCCTCTCCTGTTTGGTATCTATTTCTCTGAAGTCCAGACCAACACAAAGGGACTCTGGCTGACAAAGTTTGCAGATGATTGCAAGTTGGGAGCTATTATTATCTCCCCAAGTGATGTTGACATCCTACAGAAAGGTCTCAGTGATACCAATGACTGGTGTCAGAACCATGGCCTTAAGCTCAATGCCATAAAATGTGTCATCCCCCTTGGGAAAAACTCATTTTCCTTGAATTACCAAATTGATGGTAGTCCACTAAACACAGAAGGCTTTATAAGAGATCTGGGAACACAGGTTGACAGCAACCTCACTTTTGACCACCACATTGTCACTGTGGTCAGAAAGTCCTTTTATGTGGCACATCTCATTACTAAGGGGTTTGCATCCAGGAAGAAAGAGGTCATTGTCTCCATATACTCTTCCCTCATTGGGCCAATCATTGAGTAAAATGCTCCATTTGGCATTTACCTCAATAGACACCTGCAACAACTGGAGAGGCCACAAAAGTACCTCACAAAGAGAATCCTAGGCCTTAAACACTTGTCCTATATGGACAGACTCAAAAAACTCCAACTATTCTCTGTTTCATATTGCCTACTTAGAGGCAATCTATGCTTGACTTACAAAGGCATGTCTGACCCAGCTCTGTTAGAAATGCTACATCTAAAGAAATCCCAATCCCTCTGCACCACATGCTCCAGAGACCTCAACCTCATTACCACAATCAACAGAACAAGCTGGAGAGATAGGTTCATAACCCAGAGACAGCCCATGCTATGGAATAGACTTCTTATACATGTCAAGCAGAGCACCTTACTGGCCCTCTTCAAGAGAAATCTTAATGAGTGGATGGGAAATAGAAAGGTTCACCATGGGGATCACACCAGTGGCTCTACTCGACAGAGGCACTAGGAACTAAGGTTGGGTGACACGATGCCAGACTAATCCTATGGGCTAGGCTTGTAAAGGCTCTAGGGCCAACATCGGATTCACACTCTGAACCTCTTACTGCAGAACATCTGACCAAAGGCTCTGTAAATGAGGGTGGAGGGGCCCAAAATGGGGATTTTTTTACTTATTGAAATTATCCCTTCCTCCACAACTGAACTGTTCTGCCTTGCAACAAAGTAGAGCATCATATGTGGACAAAGCCTAACATTAGGGGGATATATAGGGACAGATCGTAGATATGCCTATTACAAGCCTATGAAGTTTGCGCATGATACATTTCACATTACCATGATTGTTCTGAAAGTGGTGGGGGTGGGGTCTGAAACTCATGTGTCTGCCATGACTTCATTACGTCCACCTTCAGCTATTTGCCAGACTAATATAGATGTTTGGAGAAACAGAACAAACACTATGATGGCTTAAATCTTGACATTTTGTGCAGATCTGCACAGTTGACAGGCATGGCCCATTGCCCATAAGGCAAGATGCCATGCCCATAACAGTTGTTCAGCAGGACATCATTACAGCAAGTCCTGATGGCACATATCAATCTTTCAAAATCCTCTCTCTCTCTCTCTCTCTCTGTATATATATATATATATCTATATATATATATATATATATATATATATATATATATATATATATATATATCCACTATAGGGATGGAGCTGATTTGAATAGGTTGCAGCATGGCTTTTTTAGGTGATGCTCATGATCAGGTGATGGCCTCTGCACCAATTGGTGTTCCCCACTTGCTAATTGCATGCAGGCAGCTGTGTAGTTCTTCCAATAACCAATGTCATAGCAACCCACTACTATAAATGACTACACCATGTGGGCGTTGTCCCTTTACCTTTCCTGTATGGAAGACATCCTTCCTATGTGTGGGCAGTGGTGTTACAGACAGAAAGTAGAAATACCTCTTACAACAGGACTTGTGGACACAGGTCAGGTAGATGTTTGTATAAGGTTCCAGACCTAGGGACAATGTGGGAGTATTGCTGTTATATGCATTGAATACTGATAGTTTTACAGGGTTTGTGTGTACATGCTAGTTATGTCTGCTTAGCTCTCAACTGTAGACCTATCCACATGATGGCCAGAGGATTGGCTGTTATTTTTTTTGTCTGTTTCTCACACAGGTCTTGTCCCTGACATATCAGTGGCATTCTCTCTGTTGATTGCTATCAGTACATGGCAACATCCATCTGTGTTTCTGACTTCATATTCCTGAGTAAGGGTATGTTGCAACCAATCCTATAACACCAGCAACTTTCACAGTGTATAGTAGCAATATTGCAAATATGGCAATGTGTTTCAGCCTCTGTCCTCCACCTATATACCAGGCTTTGTCCAGATGTCATGCAGTAAGAGGCTGATAGGTAATGGTCTATTTAGTGCTGATATTCCTGCTATCATTCCAGTGGTGTTGTAGACTTCCACACAAATTGTGGGGTAGGGTCCATATATATGAGGCCTACAGCTGAATAAAACATGTATGACCCTGTACAGCCTGGACGTCAATGTATGGAGAACACTGTTATATGGTCTTGTAAGACATTTTATGGGGGAGGGGGTAGGAAATGTTTTTAACCTAGACTGTTGCAACATGTGAGGGATATCAGTAATAAGAAACATTAAGGTATATGGCTGCACATTTTCATATATTTCACCATGGGAACAGTGGTGGACTAGAGCTTATTGTGTTACACACAGTTCTATTTGTCAGTGTGATACTGATGCTTTAAGTTAAACATTGTTATGTAACAGATACATTTACTTGTGACAACTGATACTTTTCCCCCTAGAGGTTGGTACAGAGTGTAATTGGAGGTTATTATACTACAGCTGTCATTAAGTGTTGATTGATTCTTATCTTCAAGAGGAGTGTGTTTTATACCATTGTACTAATTGAAGGCTTTAGCCTAGACAGCAGCGTATATTATGTTTTGCAGATTACTGTATCATATGTTTTCTTTGAGAGCTGCATTAATCAGTTATTATGTATTTCAAACACCTAAATGCTATACAAAATGGCATAAACAACTGAAATAGTACACAAATAAACATTTCTATGTATGCAAACTGTGTGTGGTGTCATGTCTTTTGCATTGTGTGTGGTATAAGTTTCATCCAATAATTCTCATTTGTAGGAAAGAATCAGACACTGGCCATTTGAAAAGATGGCACCTGTAGGAATAATGGCTGTTTGATATGCTGTACACCCTCTATATATACTCTCTTGATATATATATATATATATATATATATATATATATATATATATATATATATATATATATATATATATATATATATATATATATATATATATATATATATATATATATATATATATATATATATATATATATATATATATATATATATATATATATATATATATATATATATATATATATATATATATATATATATATGTGTGTGTGTGTGTGTGTGTGTGTGTGTGTGTGTGTATGTGTGTGTGTGTGTGAGTGTTTATATGTATCATTAGAATGTTTACTGCTCCCACATTGTACATTCCCTATGGTAGACTGACTGTTCTGCATGATATGTTGGAGAAATCCTCCCAACATCTTTCAGCTAAGATGGCTTACTGGTAACTTCCTGTGGCTATGTTGTGTAGGGTCCTGGTTCAAGACTTGCAAGTGCTAGTTATTTTGTTTCAAGCCAGAACAGTTCAGCTGTGGAGGAAGGGATAGAGGCAATAATTACAAGAGATCCTTATTTGGGCCCCCTTCACCCCCATTTGTAGTGCCTTTGGTCAGATGTTCTGCAGTGAGTGTGGATCCAATGTCCACATGCTCTCTCTCTCATATATATATATATATATATATATATATATATATATATATATTTATATATATATATATACCACACACACACACACACACACACACACACACACACACACATTTTCCCTACTATTGAATGACTGGGCTGAATGATATGTTAGAGAAAACATCAGATATATCTATAGCTCAGATGGCTTAGTGGTAAATTGGTGTGCAGGGTCCTGGGTTTGAGACTGCTGAGGGCTAATTATTTTGTTGTTGCTGGGCAGAACAAGGGCTGTTGGATACAGAGTGATTAAGGCACTTTTAAGCAGGTGTAAGCGGGTTTGCAAGATGGTAAGCAATGATAACTTTCGGTTAAATATGTTTACAGACAGTTACCCAGAAAATTGTTTAATCTGTGTAGGCATTGCTTAGTGGCATGCAAACAGGCTTTATCCCACTTTCTACTGCTTAAAAGTGCTTACTCCTGCTTACCCCCACACTAATTTCTTTAAAAGAAAAAAAAAAGAAAGGGGTGATAGGAAAGGGATGATAAAGGGGGCACAAAGAGGGAAAGACAATAGGGAAAGTAGCTAGGGAGGTGCAGGATGGGTGTTGGGAAGGTCCATAGCTGTCCATTTTTTTCTACAGCAACAGCTGTGCATATATACTGAATTTGGAGGTATATTTGGACACTCAAACCCCTGAGAGATGGGTGAGGACAAAAATAATGTGTTATGAAGCCAATTAGACCAGATTACATGTCCAGTGGACACGTGTGTGAAATGGACAGTTATGTATGGGGCAAAATTGTTTTTTGGGAACAGATTGCCCTATTTTTTAAGTTGAGAGTGGGATGTTGGGGAAGGATAGTAGGTATATTTGGGGAGGTAGGTTGGGTTGAAAGACAGACAACATAGACAAGATAGCATACAGGGGCAGTATATGACACATGTGGGGATAAACAACTTGGATGGGGAGGGGTGTTTGGAAATCAGAAGCCCATGATTCCCCAAATGGTAACAGTGGGACTGAGGTCCCAACCCATAAGCAGTCACCACTGCACCTTCATGCCCCCAAAGGTGGCTGTGCTGGGGTCTGAGCAGAAGGGGCAGACTGACCCTCCAATTGCACCATGTGGCCCTCAAGCTGCCATAGCAGATCTCCCAATTCTCTGTGGAACTCCCTATGCACCAGACCCCGGACCTGATTTTGGGTGACAGGATCCTGTCTGCGCCTGCTCCCGGGGGGGGGGATGAGCCCCATCCCCTGAGACAGTTCCACCCGAACGTGGAGCAGGACCAGTGGACGAGGAGGTCCCGGGGTGGGTCCCAGAAGTGCTGGAGCCCTGTGCCATGGCCAGATGAGGTGGGAGAGGTGGGTTCGCTGGGACCGGCCTTCCCAAACATGCTATGGTGTTGTAGTTTTAGAACATATGTGAGTTAGTAATAGTCAACACAATCCAGGATTAGTTATAACAGCATGCATAGATATTCCCATTAAACCAAAACACCATATTTGGAACAGTTGCATAGCAAACAGAACACATGCATATATGAAACCACAATGGCCATTACAACGGCATATAGGTTACATTAATAGCAGCAGGCCACCAATTATAGTATTTCAACATGGGGTATTAATAGAAACACGTTTAAATATTTATTGAACAATACGACATATGTCCCAACAGTAGGTTTGGTGTAAACATACCCATTGATTGTGTGTTTAGAATATTATTGCAGATATGTTGGGGGGAGATGTCAATTAACAACTTATATATCCTTGCAGTACTCACAACATTAATGATCATTGACTACAGGTATTATTACAATGCCCTATGTTCTTGGTTTGGGCAGTGGTGTGTTTGTACACAGTCTATACTTCAACTGTCTTATAGCTAAATTCTACTTGTCTTACCTGGGAGACCTGTGGAGGGAATGTTTGTTAACACTCCCTGACTGTTTCTACACATATTTCCAGTTTCCTAGTTGTAATTATGCACATACCTCTCAATCTCTTAATGCACAACATCTGGACAAATCTTAACAATGTGGGGGTACAAATAGGGACATATTCTGAATATTGCTCTAATAAACCTTTAGACATTTGCTAGAGTAACAGGATTTGTTTTAATATACATTTTCTGAAGGATTTGAAGTCTGACACTCAAATGTATGTCATTATTCGGTGACTACAATCCTGAGATCATCCCACTGATTTCCCAGGAAAAAAAAGGAAATGCCAAAAAATATGAGCCAAATATCTGGACATTCTGGGAAAATATGTACAGTTGAGAGGTATGATTTATGCATACAGCTTACTACCACTCCCAGGATTCAAACCATGGCCGTGTGTGCTAAAAATGCAACAATTTCTGATTCATCACAGTGAGGTATTTAGACACCACTGTCTGTTCATTCAGTATTTTCTTTGCAAGTCAATCTTGGTTGTACTATCTGACCTTGTAATTACAACAGTCTTATGCAGACATTCCTAGACATATTTTTATGTAGCACAGTGTATAAGACGTGGTTGACACAACAGTACTATTCTGATATCAGATGTTGGTGAATGCTTCATGTCAGGCCATACAATATCATTGTAAACACTACCAGTCCAGGATTTAAAACTTTATTGCCAGGCAGTTACAGTTTTCATATCTGAAAGACATGTGGGGGGAATATTTGTTAACACTACCTGACTGTTTCTACACATATTCCTAGATTCCTAGTTAATATTATGCACATACCTCTCAATCTCTTAATGCACACACTCTAGACAAAGCCATGGGGGTACAAATAGGAACATAGTTTGAATATTGCTCTTATAAACTTGGAGAGTTGCTAGAGTAACAAGATTTGTTTTAATATACATTTTTTGAAGGATTTGAGGTCTGAAAATCAAATGTATGTCATTATTTAGTGACCACAATTCTGGTATCATCCCAGTGATTTGCCAGGGAGACAAAGGAATAGACCTAATATATGAGCCAGTTATCTGGACATTGTGCAAACATCTGTACAGTTGAGAGGTATGATTATGCATACAGCTTACTACTTCCACTCCCAGGATTTGAACCATGGCTGTGTGTGCTAAAAATACAACAGTTTGGGTGTCATAACAGTGAGCTCTTTACAAACTGATGTCTGGTCTTTCACTGTTTTATGTCTAAGTCTCTCTTGTTTGTACAATCATACCTTGTATTTACAGCAGTCTTATACAGACATTACTAGACATATTTTTTCTGTAGCACAGTGTGGGTAACAGTGGTTAACACAACATTACTATTCAGACACTGCAATACTAAATGCCATGCAATACCAAAGTAAACACAACCAGTCCAGGATTTAGACCTTTATTGGCAGGCAGTTATGGTTTTATTGAAATATGACCTATATGGGACTATTACTGTTGTATTGTCTGGTTTATCCAGTACAACCCATACACAGTTTTTATACTGCCAGGTGACTTTTAATATTTTATATTTATTTGGTATGACTACTACAAGCAAGATTGTTATTCACCAGCCTCATGATGCAGCCTTTGCAACCTGCTAGCATAGGCTTCTTGATTTACAGCCCACTCAGCTGCAGCTGTAAAGGGAATAAAGAAACATTTAGGCATACATATCCATCACATACACAGGCTGGACTGTAGTAAACAGTTCTTGATATGAATACTTACACAGTGCTGGGACATCACCCCTCTGCCTTGCTTCTTGGACCCACTGGTCCAAAACCTCCCTCTGTCTCTGCTTCAAGTCGGCATAGTGGTGCCAGACCTGCTCACCAGTCCGAGGGATACCAGTGGCACTGGTGAGATCGCAGGTGAGATGGTCCCAGGCTTCCGCTTTATATTGGGAGACCTGGTACTGGCCCTGCAGCAGTCTCTCATCATGCTTCTTTACCAGGAGTCCTACCATAACCTTGGACTCCTGTATGCCCCAGCGCTGCGCCCGTAAGCGCATGCCCTCTCCAACTCCTGCCATACTGCCTACAATGGGAAGCTGCAACCAGTTCTGAGCTATATTCCCACCTACAGGTTTAAATATGGCCAATTTCCCACCCTTTGCCGTGATTGGGTAGTTTTGAATATGCTGATCTAAGCTAAGCTACGGGCAAACCTGCTTAGCTAAGGTTGGCAGTGCTTAAAGAGGCAGGTTTGGCATTGCTTAAAAATGGGCAAATCCACTTAACTGGGCTACTCAGTGCTTAGCAGTCATATTTACACAATGCTTACACCTGGTAAGCAGAGCTGTGCAATGTTTAGCATTGCTTTTTTATTTTATAGACTTCTGCTGTATGAGATTAATTCATCAGTCATTACATATTATAAATCTGTTTACTGTCCCTGACATCCCCCAATGTGCTTTCATTACATTTATTCCTGTGTGACTATACTGTATGGGGCACTAGTGTTTATATGGGGGGTTTCACAACTTTATTACACTGACCCCTCACATCTGGACCTACTACAGTACTCTGGTTAACAAATATATGTTATTTCACTGCTAATTATAAAACATGTTTATGTACTGCTTTCACATGTAAAATACAAATAGGTCACAGTGGGGATCAAACTGGGTATGGCTGCTTGCAAAGCTTACACTCTAACCACTACACTATTGCAACACTTTTCAAGTGGGATGACTCTTGCTATTTAACTTCTGGTGTTGTTTAAGCTGGACTAAGCATAGCTAAGCAATGGGCATACCTGCGCAGCTATGCTTAAACTTTATCGCAGTTATAAAAAAATATATATATATATTTGTTGTGTTTTTTATTTCTACCCTTCCGGATATCCCTGCTAATGCTAAAGCTGTTATTCTATCAACTTTATGGTTTGTGGGATGACTGTCCCTTATGGCTTTGTCCAGATTTCTTACCCTGATGGGTTGGGAGTGTTGTGAGCCTTTTTGATCATTTGCATACCTCTCAAGTGTACAGATTTTCGCAGACTGTCCAGATTTTTGACTGATATTTTTGGTGTGCTGCTTTCTAGAAAATAGCTGAGGATTGATGTTCATAGGTTCATAGGTTCATAGGTTCATAGGTTGGTACTAAGCTATCGGCCCTAGGGCCTATACAAGCCCAGCCAAACAATTCACCAGATATTTCTTCCCACAATGTTTACTTCCCTGGACCCCTGTCTAGCAGGGCAACTGACATGATCCCTGGGGTAAATTTCCTATCTCCCATCCAATCGTCAATCCTTTTGAAGAGGGCCAAGGAGGTGCTCTGCTTGACATGTATGGGTAGTCTATTCCAGAGTATGGGGTGTCTCTGAGTCAGGAACCTATCCTTCCAGCATGGTTTGTTCATTATGATGGCAAGGTTTAGATCCCTGGAGCATGTGGCTCTGAGGGATTGGGATTTCTTTAAGTGGAGCATATCCAAGAGCTCAGGGTTTGACATGACCTTGTATGTTAAGTAGAGATCACCTCTGAGTAGACGATATGCCACAGAGTATAGCTGGAGTTTTTTTAGACGGTCAGCATAGGGCATCTGCTTTAGGCCTGTGATTCTTTTAGTGAGGTATTTCTGCGGCCTTTCCAGCTGCTGCAGATGTCTTGTGAGATACATACCAATGGGGCATTGTATTCTATAATGGGTCTAATGAGGGATGAGTACAGTGGGACAATGACCTCCTTTTTTCTGTATGTAAAGCCCTTAGTGATGAGGTGTGTCACATAGAAGGATTTCCTGACTGTTGTGGCGATGTTATCAAAGGTGAGACCACTGTCCACCTGTATCCCTAAGTCTCTCATCACACTTTCGGTGTTTAGTGTACTGACACCTATGTGGTAATTCATGGATACATGTTTTTCCCAAAGGGGATAACTATACATTTCTTGGGATTAAGCTTGAGCCCATGGCTCTGGCACTAAGCATCTGTTTCTGTAAGGCCCTTTTGTAGAATATCCACATCATTTGGGATTCAATAATGGCTCCCAGTTTTCAGTCATCTGTGAACTTTGTTAGCCAGCATCCCTTAGTGTTGGCCTGTACTTCAGAGAAGTAGATGACAAGCAAGAGTGGTCCCAGGACTGAACCCTGAGGTACTCCACTTGTCACTTGTCTGAAGATGGATTTGGAGTCGGCTACTTTTACAGTCTGGGTTCTGTCAGTAAGCCAGTTGGCAACCCATCGAGTGATGTAGGGATTTATGCCCAGCTTAGTATGTTTATCTATGATTCCAGAGTGGGGGATGGTTTCAAAGGCCTTGGCAAGGTCCAGATAGTGTGGACTGCCTTACCCTCATCCACAGCTCTGGAGACTGATTCAAAGAAGTCAATCAGGCTCAGGAGACAAGCTCAGTCCTTCACGAACCCAAACTGGGTAGGGTTCAGTGTTTGAAGGTTGCCAATGTCTTTGTTTATAAGTTCCATGATAATGCGTTCCATGCCCTTGCAGATCAGGCTCATCAGACTGATGGGATGGTAGTTCCCAGGATCCAAGGTGGATCCCCCCTTGTGGAGTGGGATAGCTGTAGCTGTGCGCCACTCAGTGGGCATGAAGCCTGAGGTGAGGCTATGATTAAACATGACACTTTGGTGAGGTACCAGTTCATTTTGTAGTTCATGTAGTACACAGCCCGGAATGTCATCTGGTCCCATGGATGCTGTATTCTTAGCTTTGGAGTGTGTGGTTTCTACCTGTGTGGCCGTGATTACTGGAATTTGGCAATCTTTTGGTATTGTGATGGGCCCTTTAGGGAGTGAGAGGGGAGTGAAGTTGGCACTAAATTGAGTTGCCAGGATATTGGTAATATCCTTGGGATCAGCATATTTAATGCCATTCTGTTGTATTTCAGAGTAGATCTGAGCATTGCCATTTAGATTCTTGACATAACTATAGAATGCCTTGTGGTTGTCTTTGGAATCTTTGGCAATTTTATTTTCGTAACTAGCTTTGGAGGATTTTATGAGGGATCTCAGCTTCTTACTGAGGCTGGTAAGGGAGTTTTTTGCATCCTGGGATTTTCCTCTTTTCTGCAACAGTTTCTTCCTTCTGTTGTATAGTTTGTTTTTGGCAGGGGACCACCAGATTGACTTCCTTTTTTTGGAGGAGAGCGTCTTGGTTCTGTTTGGGATGGCATGATTCATGCACTAGTGGATGTGCTCGTACCATGCCTTAGTGTAGGATTCAGAAGTTGAACTTTCAGCTCCCATCTGCATGGGTGCCATGAAGTTTGTCACTTCTGACTTAAGTATCATGAAGTTGGCTTTGGAGAAGTTTTTTACAGAGGTTTCCTTACTGGGGGGTGAGGGTGGGATGTGGATGTCAAGGGTGATTTGCTTATGGTCAGACCTGACCAATGAGGGGTGACCACTGGTGTGGAGCATCTATCTCCCATGTTGGTAATAACTAGATCTAGGATATTGAAGCCCCTGATGGGACAATGGATTAGTTGATCCAGGGCATTGGAATTTATGAATTCCAAGAACCGTTGGGAAAAGGTGTTGGTACCCAAGTAGTTTTCCCAGTTAATGGCAGGGTAGTTGAAATCACCCAGTATTAGGGTGTTTGGTTGTAGCTTAATATTTTACAGTATGTTTAGAAAGGTGTAGTGAGAATCTTGGGGCATGGTAGGGGATCTGTAGTAAGCTACAGTTTGGACTGCAGTCTTACCTAGTGTTAGTTGCACCTGCAGAATTTCAGATGCATTGTGTTGGGAAACTAGCCTGGAGGTATTAATATCCTTGGTGAATATGGACACTCCTCCACCTTTAATGTTTCAGTCTTGGTTTGGTGGCCGAAAAGTGTGGTAAGAGTTGTAGCCTGGTATTGCAGGAGTGCTGTCTAGAGTCTTGAACTAGGTCTCAATTACTACACTGATATCGATGTTCTCCATTTTTAGGAGTGCCTCGAGAGAGTGCATTTTGAGGTTTAGACTTCTAGCATTGAGTGGCATTACCTTCAGATTTTGCATGCTTGTATCTGTTATGGTGGTGGTTTTGTCCTTTGAACCTTGCCTAAAAAAGGCACTGTAGGGGTGCAAGAACTTTAGCCAGTAACCTGAATCTCAGGGGTGACAGGTGCAGACCATCTCTGGCAAAGCATCGTGGTTTGTTGATCATGTCGTCCCAGGCAGACAGGTACTGGATCCCCTATGAATGACACCAGAAGCTTAGCCAATTGTTGAAGTCAGTCATTTTGTCCTTATACTGTGGTATCATTCTGGGCAAAGGCAGGATGCTACTCAGGGCTAGTGTCATACCTGCCTGGGCCACATGATCCAAGAGCTGTTCCATGTCTCTTTTCATGTAGTCCAGGGAGGTATGTCTCAAGTCATTCACTCCAACATGGACAATGACAGAGTCGTATTTGTACTTGTTGTGGAGTGATTTGAGTGCATGCGTTATGTGGTGGATCCTGGCACCCAACAGGCAGCTGACTGTAATTTTCTCCTTGCTCAACCTGGTGAGTGGGACAGCAGTGTGCCTGACTATAGAGTCACTTATGACTAAAGTGTTGGGTACGTTGTCTTGCCTTAGGGACTGTTATTGAGTGGCACACTGGTGTTGTGAGCTATGTGTCACTTTGGTTGTGAGTGGTGTTTGTTTGCGTTTCAACTTCAGATGTCTTTGTTGCTTGGGCAGGTTAATGTTATGTGGGTTTAGTGTTGCTATGTGTGGGTGTTGATGGTGTGGGTTTTGAAGGGCTATGTGTTGCTTGAGGTGTAGTGCAGGTGTTAACCTTCTCCTCTTGACTGTCTAGCACAATCTTGGCTGAAGAGAGCGTTGCTTCCAGTTTGGCTATGTAAGTGCATCTCTCACAGGCTGTAGTGTTGGGTGGTAGGAGGAGAGGGTTGTCTGTGTACATGAGGCAGTTGCTGCATTGCCCCAGTATGCCCAGATTCACCAGGTGGACAGAAGAATCACTGGAAGCTGACCCTTGGACATGCCTTTTTAGGTGCTTTTTTTGTAAAATACAAGAGCTGTTTTCCCTTACCTTTGCAAGGTACTTTGCAATTATAAGCTGTTTAGAGCCTATGATTAATTTCTCTTTATTAACAAAGAGAGTTGAGTGCTTGTGTCAGTTTAAGGCTTCCTAGTGCTTTCCAGCAGGTTCTAGAGCAAGTGCTAGTCACAGGGGTTCAGATTTTAGTGCTACTACTGAGAAACTAGCTAGTTCTAAGGGAAAATTTGAACAGCAGACTTTCTGGCACCTGGAATAGTTTAACCATAGCCTGTGCTGCACGATGCGTAAAACGTACAAACACATGCATTTTTAAGCCAGAAAGTTGAAAGGGATAGAAATCAGTCGAAAATGGCTAATAAAATTACAATTTCAGAGCTGGAAACCACTCCTGTAGCGTTAGATAGGCAGTACAATGTGCACTACTCCCACTGGTAAGCAGTTGGACTTCCCTCTACCACAGCAAGGTCTGGATAGCTCTGAACACAAAAAATAAAGTACTGAAACCAGCAAAGCCTGGGATCTGGACTATACTAGCTAGAAAAGTCGGGAAATGAGCAAGCAAGATAGCATTTTTTTTTTTTTTTTTTGTTTTATTAAATAATGACAAATACTTGAGTTTAAGACTCCACATCCTTTAGAAAATTCATGCTAATGTAAAACCTATTATTCTATCAACTTTCTCATATATTTTAAATCTGCCCCTATTTGTACCCCCATCATTTTATGCTTTGTCCAGATTGTTTGCTCTAAGAAGTTGACAGGTGTGCTCGTTTATAATTGCTGCCAAACTGCAATTATAAACAAGCATGCCTGTCAACTTCTTAGAGCAAAATATTTGGACAGGCATGCTCAGTCATAATTGCTGAACGGCAAGTCTGGAGTGCAGGGGGCATATGTATAGTGAGAGTTCTGATCTCAGACACCCCCCCTGCACTCATGCACAGCACTATGGGTTTTACAGCATGGCAGTGCGCCTTCATAAATATGCATGGCGCATCGCTGTGCTGCACAGGAATGGTCCCTGCCATGCAGGAATAAGTTATTCCTGCACAGCTGCTTGCTGAATCCTAGGGATTGTCTACTTGTGAAACAACATGCTGACTTTGTACTTGTCTCTCAACTATTTAAACGTATAAAAAATGGGTCTATATTATAAAAGCAAATGCTTAAAATAGCAAATGCTGTATAATCAACCCCAAAAAAATGAAAACACAAAATTCCACCACAGTGGAGGAAACGGTAAAGTCCCAAAGATGGCCCAGTGATTTTTTTCCCTGGGAAAAAATTGCTGTTCTGTGTCTTTGGGATTTTGCCGTTTCGACATTTAGCTGTCGATTAAACAGTGTTCGCTATATTAAGCGTTTGCTTACTTAATAGGGAACCTCAAAAATAACATCATGCCTCCAGCTGCTTCCACACTATTCAGCGACACACCGATATATAACTTTCGACATATTAACTACTCATGTCCTCTACTCCAATCCCCACAAGCTAGGCCTTGCTGCACAGAGCATGCTTTTCCAGTCCATGCTTTCTCTGTCCTTGGTTCCAAACTATGCAAATCTCTCCCGTGTTTTCTTAAAATCATTCCTCTTACCCCATTTTCTATTCACAAGTAAAAGCATATTTCAAGACTAGAAAAATGCAGCCGCTGTTTCTCTGGTGATATAACTTAACCTCTTCATTCCCTTCTTCTGTATAAATACCTTGCTCTGACTATTTTTGATTATGATTCTTTCATCGCCCCGACTCTGATGCCACTCTGTATATGTAATGCATGTATATATTGTATTTTTCACTCACTCTGTGTATAATATCATTTAACTATTGTCTTTACACCCTCAAACCAAGTATAATATTCACTTTGTATATAATACATGTGTATAATACTGCATTTTGTTATTCTTTCTGTATATCATGTCATGTAAGTATTGTGTTTTCCCCCAGCTGAGAGTGGAATGGGTCAGACAGGATCAGTGTTCTACCCCAGTTAACAAATTCAACATAAAAAATAAAATGTAACATTTCTATCTGACTGCCTAACATCATCAGGTATCATTTTGTAATAATAGTCTGACTGTGTCACAGTAGCAAAGGCGATTTACGTTTTTCAGGACAACATAAGCAATATTATGTTACCTCTTTCAGAAGCATTCAAGAGTTCTTCGTATGTATTTTTTAACCATAAAATATTACAAGAACTGAGAAATATACAGAGAGTATTCACTAAAAGAACTGTAAATCTAAAATGGCATTCATACTAGTGATCATTTGTCATTTGAATGGGTTCAACCTTTCCAGTCACAACTGATTGATTTCAATGTACACATACATCATATCTTTGCAGAACTGTCATGGCAGGATGGTTGTCAATTGAAATCCCTTTTATCTGCTAGAATGGAAGGTGTCCTTTCTCCCTTGTTGAACCAAACCTCTCAAGTGCTCCTATTTTGGGAAAACATTCCTGCTTCAAGCCTGATTTACTCCTGCACATGATGTACCTATTTTGGAGGTATGTCCCTAATTTTAGGTTGCATTTACCCATTCACACAATTTTAAGAATTCTCCTTTGGTGATTTTTGAAGTTGTGTAGTACCCGGAAAACTACACTACATGACCAACGTACTCGTTAGTGGCACCAATAATGTAAAGAAGAGGGATACACATCTTATAGCTCCTTTTTTAGAAGAAAAAGTAAATGACCTTGTCCAGTAGAGTTTTACAATGCACTTCATGAAAGTTTACAGATTTGAATCTGTCTTATAGTTTCATTTTTGTCCCTCTCTCTTTTTTCTTAATGTGTTTCTGAGAAGTATGCCAAATGTCTACTGGAAGCATGAAAAGTCATGTGCTGTTTGGTATTCAAATCTGATGCTAATTAGATGTCCATATGTTTGGCTGGAGGCACCTATTTTCAAGGGCCTTTGTACCTGTTTTCAATATCTGCATGCTAAGGGGTATGTGTTGCACAGCAATGGAGTTAGTATATATAAATAAGGAAGTTGGGGGGACCTCTACATAGAGAGATGCAAAAGTACTTTGAGTGTAGGCGGTTGTTAATTAGCTGAGATTTTCACCTGTTGTTGTCTAGGAAATTGTTTACGAAGGATTACATCTCAGTCATTTCTAGAGAAAGCAAAAGAAATGTCAAAGGCAGTATTAAGGCAGTCAGATGTATATTCATCTCATTCTGTGGAAGGAAGGTGTGCCTTAATATTAATATTTATACAATTTAACTTACCTACAGACTGATTTAGAATAAAACATATCTAATTCCTTAAAGAGAAAAAAAAATCTTATTTTGAAAATAATCCTGAGTAGAAATTAAAGAATGCATAATTAGGTCACCATAAGGGCCTTAAGCTCTTAGCAACTTGGTAATGGATGTTACAAATAGCACAATACATTTAATCACTGATAAATGTCTTGAAAAGGATATCGCTATCTGAGCTAATGGAATGGTTCACCTTATGAAAGAAGACAGTTGCAGTGTTTTGTCATTCTTCAGGTACATATCCTGTGGAGAGACATTGAAAATGTTTAGGAGAGCTTTGGCTAAATGATGTTTTGAATTTATCAGTGAGCAGACAGATATATTGTCTGGCTTTATAGGGAGTGATATTTTTTTTATTTTGGAGAGGGTTGTTGTAGCTTAGTCAATATTGAAGAGCGAGGATTTGGCCTGTGCTGGTATAGAGGGACCAAGGATATAGTTAAACCGGAACATAATTTATTAACGAATATATTAGCTATGGATTTGGATTATGGGTAAGAGTTAGCAGTACTACTTACAGTAGGATCAAAGCATTGCAGTCTGTTACTGCAGATTTCATGGAAAGCTAAAAACGTTGCTGCAATTGTTCTTAGCGATGGTACTAACTTGAGCTCTTATGCAGCCTTTATGTTTCTCATAGCATTCTTGACCTCCTTTCTATTTTTTTTTTCTTTTTATGAGCTGAAGGGGGTAAGATTTATATTAGGCTAGGAATTTATGTTTTTTTCTATTATGGACTTTGTTTATACTATTAATTCACCAGAATTTATGTTAAATGTATTTGTTGTTTTGTTTACAAAAGAAGGTGACAGTTTCTCTAAGTTTATACAGTGATTTAATAGGTCATAAAATTCAATGGTTATGGCTGTGGAATCCATATTCTAGCATTCAGGGTAATTGGACCATTTACATTTTTCTAAAAGGCTGCTAAAAATCTGAAAGGTTGGTTTTCCTGATTTTACTGAAAGTATATGGATTAACTTATTTTGAGGCAGAAGGTGATGATTAAATGGCTGATTTAAGTAGTGAAGAGAATAGTAGTATGGCTGAGCAGTTGACAGGATAGTTAGTTAAGATAAAATCTAGGAGGTTTTGGCCTAGCCTCAAGATGGACAAGTAACTGTTCAGTGATATGGAGTTGACAATTTTGATAAAGGTCTGGGTGTAATAATTACTAGATGTATAAACAGGTAATTAAATTATTGTAATAAAATTATGTTTGGCTTGAATTCCAGCTGGGGGTACATGCTTCGGTATTTGATATATTCCTTTGGATACAAAGAGTGGGCAGTTGTCATTACCAATACAGTCATTAATTTTTGTTGAGACTGATCTTGACCTGTGTACTAAATCAAAAATGAGGGCATTTGCGATGTGACACATTGGTATGAGATCACTAGTAAACAAGGATATGATCTCAGTGCTGCTAGTGTTCCTGAATGCATGCATGATAATGAATCACAGACAAGGAGTGTTTTCCATAGACTGGAACCAGGTTACTACAGTAACTGCACAGGTATGCATGTTTTTCAGATAAAAAAATGTTTCCAAGTCAGGCATTTTGCCTCTGAGACATCTTGTATTGAGTAGAGCCATCCTGAGGCCTGGCAGACAAATATTTGTTAGGATGGAAAGTCTAGTAATTTAAACATCCTAAGAAAGGTATTATGGGTGGGGAAATATTTATTGCTAACATCTGAAAGCTCTTAATGGACAGATAGTGTCCAAATGGAGAGATGATAAGTCAGCAAGCAAGGGGTAGTATTGCTGAAATTGAATTCATCCTCTGGTCTTAGTGAGTACCTTCACGAGGTGGACCCTGTTTTCACAAAATCTCACCAAGGTGACACTGATATATAGACTGTATTTATATAGCATATATCATGGACAGAAGTAGGTTGAAAATTAAGAAAAAAGTGCCCAGTCCTGGTAGGCACACTGGTGCCAGGATTGAGAAAGAATATGGTGTAGCATCCTCAAAATACAGAAACTTTCTTACAATATTGCCAGGCCCAGGAGGAGGGAGGATGCCCCCCCCTCGTTGTAGAAAGAAGTATGCCCCCCCTGTTGTAGAAGGAAGTAGTAGTTTAAAAAAAATCACAAAAACTGATAGGCCAAAGAAGATCCATAAAGACAATAAAGTGGACTATTAAGGTTAAGAAAAAATATTATGTATTGTTACTATTATGCAAAAAGCCCAGAATTTCCAGACACAAGATATACAAAACGATTAAGAGAGAAATTAAAGGAAAGAAAAATACTTCCTCAAGAAAAACTGTCAGAAGCTTCAAATAAAAATTCATTAGTATAATATATTTGTGAAAAAAAGTATATAGATCAAGAAACTTTGATCTGTTTGGAAACAGAAGCATCTGAGGAAGTGCAAAAATATAAACAACAAAACCTAGAGATTTTTGAAAAGTATAAAAAAGAAATATGGACATGGGGAAAGAAAAGGAGATTTGATTTGGTGCAATATTTATGCAAAGGTGAAAGCCAAATTAATCAATATAAAGAAGCCAGCCCCAATTATATTCAAAGAGAAATACAGGCAAAGGCATCCAGATATGGAAAATTGTACAATAGAAAAATAATATCACAAAGAGGGAATGTAGAAAAGAAGATCAGTAAAGAAGTTAAAAAAATAGAAGTTGAAGTTATGGAGTGCCTGGGAAGTGATGGATTTGCTGTAGAAGGTCTAACACAGGTTACATCACAGCATGATGGAGTGAGCCCCCAAAGTAAGGAAAAGCAGGAAGATCTTGGGACATCTTAAGAAGAAATATGAACATGGGAAAGAAAAAGAGATTTAATATGGTACAATATTTATGCAAAGGAGAAACCACAACTAACCAATACAAAAAGAGTAGCACCAAAGATTTTTGAAGAGAAATACAGGCAAAGGAATTCAGACATGGAAAACTTTACAATACAAAAAATAAGAAGACAAAGAGGAAAAGTAGAAAAGAATATTAGTAGTGGAGAAGTGAAAGAAATAGAAACTGAGGTTATGCAGTACCTGCAAAGTGAACAATTTATTGTAGAAGAAGAGGTTACCACACCTTTGGAACAGACCCCCACTTCATATCAAACAGAGCACCTCAATGGTCCTCTTCAAACTCAATCTAAACGACTGAATGGGTACCTGTAAATTCACCATGGGGGTTCCACTTGTATTTATCTTGGACATGGGCATTAGGTGCTAATTGTAGAAATAAGGGTAGAACTTGGCGAGGATTTTAAGGGCCCTAGGGTCATTAGCCTAGTAACTTCCTATGATCCTATGATCCTAGAAAATCTAATTCAGAAAGCACCACAACAGGATAGAACAATGGATATCCAAATGAAGGGTGCCATATGAAGATATTTTGGAGCTGTCCATAGGAAACCAGTGTAAATGTTCACTTGAAGCTGGACAGCAAGAGAAGGAACAGGAATCTGTGGAAACTCTGATGCAGTTAATGTTGAGGAGTGATAGACCAGTAAGTTCCCATATGACAGAGCAACGGATGGCATAGGATGAAATTAAAGAGGATGTGCCACAGGAAGATGCTATAGAACTTTCTATAGAATGTCCACAGGAAATGGAAAACAAAAACTGTAACCTCAGTTTAAAAAAATGAGTTAAGAGAAGAGTTGCTTGATTTAATAGATGTTAATAGACATATTAAGATCAATGAAAGAAATAAACTGCAGAAGGTCAATAAAACTCAAAAAGTCAGAAGGTTGATAAAACAAATGAACACAGTAATTAGGACTGTCCATAGAGATCCATGCAATATAACAGAAGCAAACAGGATATATTACTGTGCAGCTAAATTAATAACTGATAAAGTTCTACCACAAGAACACAGGGTAATGAGGTAAAGGAAGGAGAGAAATCAAATGCCATCATGGAAGTATCGACTAGAGAAAACTATAAAGCAATTAAGACAAGAAGTGTCACTGTTAGAAGAGTATAGAAGAGGGAACAGCTCAACAAAAATACCAAGAAAGATAGATGTGATAAAAGCAATGTGCAGTATTCAAAAAGATCAGGATCTATCATGCGCTATCGCAAATAAACTGAAAGTCTCAGCACAGGTGGAAAAACTTAAAAGATATGCAGATAAATATAAAGGAAAAGTACAAAATAAGCAATTTATTGATGACCCAAAAAAGTTTTATAGAGAAGTGGGAAACAAGGTAAAAGAAACTGAAAGATCACCAAAAAAAGAAGAAATAGATACATTTTGGAGAAGTATCTCTGAAGATCCTATGTAACATAAAGATGCTAAATGGATTGAAAAAGTAAAAGAAAGAATAAGAAGTTTAAAGGTACAGGATATGAAATGGGATGAAGTAACAGCCAGAGAGATTGAAACAAAGTTAAGAAAAGCCTCTAATTGAAAAATCCCAGGCCCAGATGCAGTACCTAACTTTTGGCTAAAAGTATTAACATCTTTGCAGAATATTAAGCCATGAGTAAGAACTATTTATATGTGCACCCCAAACAGTCACCAACCTAGCTAACAACAGGAAAAACAATATTCCTACTTAAGACTGAACCTACAAGCTACCCTAAAAATTATAGACCAATAACTTGCCTTCCAACGACTTATAAACAATACATGGGAATTGATGCTAAGAGTTTATTGTCATTTAGAAGAAAACTCAATTATGACAGTAGAACAACAGGGCATTAAATGAAAGTCATATGAAACAAAGAATTGTTTGTTGTTAAAGTCACAGTGTAGAACTGTAAAAAGGGAAAAAATCTAAGTATGGCATGGATTGATTACAAAAAAGCATTTGATAGTATCCCACATTCATGGATAAAAGAGTGCCTAAAAATATATACAATACACCCTACACTGATCGACCACATTGCTGTCACGATGATACAGTGGTAGACCACTTTGCAATTAAGCCATGATAAAGGACAAATTATTATTCCAGGGATAAAAATTCAAAGGGGGATATTCCAATGTGACTCTGTCACTGCTGCTATTCTGACTTGCCCCTAACCCATTAAGCTGTCTACTTATCTTAAGCGATGGCTATAATTTGGCTACAAGAAAACAACAAAGTATAAAGACTTCAATTTTTCTCTTTGTCGATGATTTAAAACTGTATAGCTCATCAGATGAGGAAATGAAAGCGCAACTGCAAGTTGTCAAAACTTTTTCAGATGATATAAGAATGTGATTTGGTCTTGATAAATGTGCAAAAGCAACCTTTAAAACAGGAAAACTGCAGCACCAGGAAAACATTACTTTGGGACATGAATGTGATGTAAAAGAACTTGAGCAAGAGGGAATATATAAATATTTGTGAATTGATGAAGGGCCAACAATAAAACATGAGCAAATGCGAATAAAACTTAGTAAGGAATACTTTAGAAGATTTAAATTAATCCTGAAAACAGCGATGACATCTAGGAACAAAATCCAAGCTATAAACCAATTTGCTCTTCCTGTTCTAACTTATAGTTTTGGAGTGATTGACTGACCCCAAAATGTGCTGGATAGATTAGACAGGAAAACAGGAAGGATGCTTCATGCTCACTAAATGATTTATAGAAGTCAGTGAATACCAATATTATACTCCCCATTCCGAAGGAGGGATGGGCTTCCTTGAAATTGATTACATGTATAGATCTGCCATCATGGGGCTCCACACATATCTGCTGACCTCATAAGACCCAAACATAATGAAAGTTTTGAAACATGAGGAGAATAAATCTAAGATGACTTCTCTGCTTAATCTAGCAGAAGCATATTGGCATCAAGCAGGAATAGAAATCAAACCAGAAGCAGATAAAAATCAGGCAGAAACTGAATGTTCCAAAAACAAAAAAAAAGAATATAAGGTGAAGGATCACATGAGAAGGCAAGAAATGTGGAAAATGCATAAATATAGTTGCACGTATAGACATCTTCTGGAAGAACCTCATGTTGATCAGGAATGAATACAGGAATGGTTAAGGAGAGGTGAATCCAAACCAAGAGATGAAAGGTTAATATTCGTGTCCCAAGACAGTGGGCTGTGTACACATTGGTTTACAAAGTCCATTGAACATGTGGGAGAAACAGACAAATGTAGGTTTTTTAAAACCAAATTGGAATCAGTCACACACCTTGTTGCTGGTTGTGACATACTAATGGCAGAAGGATTGTATACTGAAAGGCACAACAATGTGGCAAGATTGTTGTACTGGGGATTGTGCAAACATTATGGTATTGAAGTGGCTGAAAAACACTGAAAACATGAGCCCCAAAGCATCATAGAAAATGATAAAGTTTACATCACATAGGATCATCCGTTACAAACAGTTCAAAAGATAAATGCTAGAAAACTAGATATAGTAGTCCATGAAAAGAAGACAAAAGTAGCACTGATCATTGAAATCACAACACCCAGTGACTACAGTGTCTTGTGTACAAAGAAACACAAAGTCATAAAATATCAGGATTTGAAGGCAGAAACAAGAGCAGTGTGAAAGAAGGATACCCAGACAGTCCCAATAATAGTAGAAGCAATAGGTCTTATAAAAAAGAATCTACACTCATATTTAGATATGTTAGCAATACATATAACTCTGTACGAATTGCAGAAGGAGTCATTACTCGGCACATTGCGGGTGCTGTGAATAGCACTTCTGGTTGACATCAAAGATTGAACAGTACTAATTTCATGAGCTTTAATCATACTTTGACTTAGGAATGGGGTCAATTCCCATTATGGTATTAGAAACCCAAAAGATCTGAAGAAATTAAAAAAGACAGCTACAGTGCATCACCTGTAAAGCATGAAAGTCTGCATATCATGTTCTCCCAGACTTCACAAACTAATGACCCTTAGAATGACACTATATGCATAATCATTAATCAGTAATGTTTTTACTGTAACAGACATTCTAACAAAAATCAGACACAGGTGTTATGATTCGATTAAAGATAATTATGAGACCTGTGATTATTACATGTTCAATGATAACACCAATACTATAGAATGTGTAACTGTGACAATAAAGACAACCCTGGAACATATAACAATTGTTGGAGTGTATAGACCACCAAACTCAAGTGCAGATGACCTAGAAAAATTCATACATTTCTTGCATGAAACACAGGAGGGAAAAATAATATTAGCTGGGGACTTAAATTTACCAGAAACAGACTGGAATAATATTGATTTAACAACTTTAGTAAGGAAATTATTCACGTTTATTCAGGAACAGCAATTGCTTCAGATTGTAAAAAAAAAACTACCAGGGGACGGAACATACCAGACATTGTTTGTGTTCCTGAAGAAATTACTGTTACTTCAAGTCACTTTTACCACCACTGATGTGCAGTGATCATGGAGTTATAAAGGTTAATTTGTTGCTAGATAATTCTGCCAAACTCAAATCTAAACCAATGCACGAAGGTTAATTACAGATTATATGGAAGCAAAACAGTCACTATGTAAAACTAACGAGTGAGGTGTTCAGTGGAAAAAATTGCAGATGGAATGTGGAAAGTTTTGAAAGAGAAACTGATTGCAAAAAATCAAAAAAAAAATGTTTAACATTAGGATCTAGGCATACAACATCAGGGGGGATAGATTTCCATAAGAACAAGATATCTGATTAACATGAGAGACAAAAAGTATAAGAAATGGAAGAGAGGTCGAACTACAACTTTGAAAACTGAAATAAAAAAGCTGGACAAACAGATTAAGCATAGTGTGAAGCAAGATCAAGAAAAAATTGAAGAACATTTATATAAAGATATTGAGCATAATAGGAAACCTTTTTATAGAAAAAAATGTGTGTGGAAGGAGTAAAGACATACAAATTGATAAACTGAGTGCAGATTCTAAAATTTATGCCCAGATACAACAGATTATAGATATATTTGCAAAATCTTATGCAAAACAGTTTGGCTCCACAAAAGGGGTAATAAGTTCTCCTAGTGACATCCAGGTAACACCGGATACTGGAATCAAATTAGATTATATTGAAAAAGAACTGCACAAACCTGATCCAAACAAATCACAGGGAGGAAACGGAATTAATAACAATGACCTGAGAACTTTTCAGCAAGAACTTATGGTATCATATTTGTTATTCACTAGGTCATATAAATATGGGGAGATTCCTCAAGTTTGGAGACATGCGCTTATTAAACCTGTCTTCAAGGGAAAAGGGTGTAGGACAAATCCAAAGTCATATTGACCCTTAAGCCTACTTTCATGTTGTGGAAAAATAATGAAGAAGGTAATATTGGATACGTTATCGTCAGAACATATTAGGTTGGGACTTGAAACCATATATCAGCATGCATATGTTGATAACAGATCTAGTACCTCCTGTAACATGATGTTCTATAACAATATAATAACAGCTATGAATGAAATATTGTGCTGTGATGAAATTTATATAGATTTAACTTTAGCAATTGACAGGGTCATACACAAAACACTGATCAATAAATTAGTACAACTAGGTATTGATGTACTCTTGATAAGATGGATAGCTGCATGGCTTACAAATAGAACATGGCAAGTGTCATACAGCAACTGGACAGGTGAAATCCTTGGTTATAGTCAGAGTGTCCCACAGGGGTCTGTCCCTTGCCTATACTTCTTTAGATTGTATCTTTCAGACCTAACTTTTTCATCTGAGGTGTTCTACTGTCTATATGCAGATAACCTGAAACTGGGTAAACTGATTACATGTGTTACAGATAAGGCATGTCTGCAAAATAAGTTGACTAAATTGACCATTTGGACACAGGAGAATAATATGCTGATAAATACATCAAAAACTAAGCATATGAGATATGGGAGACATAAACTGAAATACAACACACATCAATTGAAATTGTAGACTCATTTAAGGACCTCAGTATATGGGTAGATTCAGCGATGAGTTTTTCTAATCATATCAAGCAATTAGTTAATGATAGTTATACAACTACAGATTGTATAAAAAGATTTATAAAGTCTAGGAAATCAAAAATGACAAAGTCATTGTATGTTAGTTACATTAGACCCAAACTTGAGTATGGAATAACAATATGGAAATCCTATAAGAAAAAAGCATGAAAAAACTGGAAAGAGTACAGCAGAAATATACCAAAGGCATCCATGGATTGAAATTAAGTTATTATGAAAGACTAAAATATCTTAACTTGTACAGTGTCTCTTACAGATATCTGAGATCTTATTCAAGATTATAGGGAAGTTAGAGACAACTACCTCTGGGAATGTTTTGGATTATCAAAAAGTACTGGGATGCACAAGCTAGTGCATTTCTTTGTGCCGGTCCCAAGCCCAGATAAATGGGGAGGGTTACATCAGGAAGGGCATCCGGTGTAAAACTTCACTAAATCATTCATGCGGACAGCAGTGAATATTTACATACCGGATCGGTCAAGACCTGGGTTAACAATGGCTGCCACCAGTACTGTTAGCCAACAAGGTGCTGGCAGAAATTGGGCTACTGTTGGCCGAAGGAGGAGAAAAGGGGGAAGGCATTGTCGAAGGCAGGAAGAGAGGAGAAAGGCTAGAACTGTGGTAGTGGGGGTCAGAACTTTGAATGTTGGCAGTATGAATGGTATAGGGAGAGAGCTAACTGATATGATGGACAGGAGGAAGGTTGGTATATTGTGTGTGCAAGAGACCAGATGGAAGGGGAGTAAGGCTAGGTGTATCGGACGTGGGTTCAAATTGTTTTATCATGGTGTGGATGGGAGGAGAAATGGCGTAGGAGTTATCCTGAAAGAACAGTATGCTAAGAGTGTTTTGGAGCTGAAAAGGGTATCGGATAGAGTGATGTTTATGAAGCTGGAAATTGATGATGTAATGATGAATGTTGTTAGTGCATATGCTCCATAAGTTGGGTGTGCGATGGATGAGAAAGAAAAATTTTGGAGTGAGTTGGATAAAGTGGTAATGACTGTGCCCAAGGGTGAGAGAGTGGTGATTGGAGCAGATTTCAATGGGCATGTTGGTGAAGGGAACAGAGGATATGAGGAAGTGATGAGTAGGTATGGTGTTAAGCAAAGGAATGCAGAAGGTCAGATGGTAGTGGATTTTGTGAAAAGGATGAACATGGCTGTGGTGAATATGTATTTTAACAAGAGGGAGGAGCATAGGGTGACATACAAGAGTGGAGGAAGATGCACACAGGTGGATTATATCTTATGTAGGAGGGCCAGTTTGAAGGAGATTGGAGACTGTAAAGTGGTGTCTGGGGAAAGTGTAGTTAGGCAGCATAGGATGGTGTTTTGTAGGATGACATTGGTGATCAAGTAGAGAAGGAGGAGTGTAAGGGCAGCACCAAGGATCAAATAGTGGAAATTGAAAAAGGGTAATTGTGAGGTGGAGTTCAGGGAAGAGTTAAGACAACTGGGTGGCAGTGAAGAGTTACCAAATAGCTGGGTAACTACAGCAGAGCTAGTAGGGGAGATGGCTAGAAAGGTGCTTGGTATGACATCTAGACAGAAGAAGGATGACAAGAAGACATGGTGGTGGAATGAAGAAGTACAGGATTGCATACAGAGAAAGAGGCTGGCAAAGAAGAAGTGGGATTGTCAGAGAGATGAAGAAAGTAAACAGGAGTATAAGGAGATGAGGTGCATGGCAAAGAGAGAGGTGGCAAAGACTAAGGATAAGGCATATGAAGAGTTGTATGAAAGGTTGGACACTAAGGAGGGAGAAAAGGACCTGTACCAATTGGCTAGACAGAGGGACTGAGCTAGGAAAGATGTGCAGCGGGTAAAGGTGATAAAGGATAATGAGGAAAACATACTCACAAGTGAGGAGAGTGTGTTGCACAGATGGAAAGAGTACTTTGAGGGGTTGATGAATGAAGAGAATGAGAGGGAGAGAAGGTTGGATGATGTGCAGATAGTGAATCATGAAGTTCAATGGATTAGCAAGGAGGAAGTAAGGATAGCTATGAAGAGGATGAAGAATGGAAAGGCTGTTGGTCCAGATGACATACCTGTGGAAGCATGGAGGTGTTTAGGTGAAATGGCAGTGGAGATTCTATCCAGATTGTTTAATGAAATCTTGGAAAGTGGGAGGATGCCTGAGGAATGGAGAAAAAGTATTTTGGTACCGATTTTTATGAATAAGGGTGATGTGCAGAACTGTAGTAACTACAGAGGGATTAAACTGCTCAGTCACAGCATGACGTTATGGGAAAGAGTAGTGGAAGCTATATTAAGAAGGGAGGTGATGATTAGTGATCAGCAGTATGGTTTCATGTCGGGAAAGAGCACTACAGATGTGATGTTTGCTCTAAGAGTGTTGATGGAGAAGTACAGAGAAGGTCAGAAGGAGTCGCATTCTGTTTTTGTAGACTTAGAGAAAGCATATGACAGGGTGCCTAGAGAGGAGTTGTGGTATTGTATGAGGAAGTCGGGAGTGGCAGAGAAGTATGTTAAAGTGGTACAGGATATGTACGAGGGTAGTGTGACAGCGGTGAAGTCTGCAGTGCGAGTGACAGATGCGTTTAAGGTGGTGGTGGAATTACATCAAGGATCAGCTCTGAGCCCTTTCTTAT